>NC_133648.1:10445212-10582712 GCF_009905375.1 Apium graveolens | reverse complement strand
AACAATATAAGCCTTTCCTTGCTGTTTCTTCAAGAGAGCTTCATACTTTGCCTCCAATTCGAAACAGGCTTTATCCTTTTTTACCTTCTTACGCTTTGTGCACTCAGTAGCAAAGTGACCCAACTCATCATAGTTAAAGCACTTTTTCTTTGATCTGTCAACAGATCCAGTCTTGTAGCCACCTTTGCTAGCTGAGTTATACTGAGTCTTTGGTTTCCAGTTGTTGCTGTTGGAAGACTGTCTCTTGTTCTTGAAAACCTAGACTTCTTAACTCTAATGTTAGAGAATTTCCTAGCCAAGCAGGCCATGGATTGCTCCATCACATCTAGCTCATCCAAGGTATAAAACTCATCTTCCTCTAGCTCCAAAACAACTTGCTTCTGAGGTCCTTTATTCTTTTACTCCACAGCTTGAATTACTGGAACTTGAGCATCTTGTTCATCTTCACTTGCTTCACTGACATTTACAACTAAGGCACTTAAACCATCAACCACATGTCCTTGGTTTGCCTTTAATGACTTTCTTTGCAACATTTCAATTTCATAAGTTTTCAAGATCTCATATAATACTTCCAATGTTATTCTGCTCAAGTCTCTTCCTTCTCTAATAGCCGGTATTTTTTGTTCAAGGTGGTCAAGAAGAGCTAGCAATAACTTTAGGTTAACCTCTTCAGCTTCATAATACTTATCATGAAGCTGCAAGTCATTTATCAATTTGTTGAACCTTTCAAAAACTTCAGTAATTCCTTCCTTAGGCTTTACCGTGAATCCCTCATACTGAGACACCAGTATTCTCCTTTGATTTGATCAAACTTCCTCTGTACCCTCACACAAAATCTCAATCTTCTCCCAAATCTGTTTGGCTGTGTCACAATTGACAATATTATTGTACATAACATTGTCAAGTGACTCTATCAAAATTAATTGCAGGCCACTATTCAGAGAGACTTTTTCTTTTTCAATTTCAGTGTATTTTGAGGGGGTCTTTAGGGGAATAATGAGATAAGATGACCATATCTCCATCAGTAGATTCATCAACCCTTTCCATGGGGTAGAAAGGGCTATTCTTGAGAATCTGGATATATAATGGGTTGGCCATCCTTATGAATAATATCATCATCTTTTTCCAAAGTGTGTAGTTGATTTTATCAAAGGCTGGTATCTTGATACTTCTTATCTTTTGTGCACTCATACTTCCAATATCTTGATCTATTTACTTTCAGGTTTTACTCTGATACCACTTGTTAGATATTGAGTACAACACAGGGGGTGAATATGTTTCTTTTGATTTTTAGCTTTTTAAAACTTGTCTGAATATGGTGTGTGAACAAATCAGTTTAATTGTAGAGATAATGTGTTAGCAGAATTTAAACAACAAGCACAACAAACACAATATTTCAAAACTCACTTAATTTATATTAATTAAGTTTGTCTTGCTACAAATTTTATATTCTTAAAAATATAAGAACTCAGCTTCTTCCTTGATAGAATACAAGAACAAAAAGCATCTGTTTGTTACTTCTAAACTAAGGATCAGTACATGCTTTATACACCAGCAGCACGGGTTTACAATACTTGCACTAAAATGTACTAAACTATTTTCTAAAACAACCTTTTTCTATTTCCATTTCTAGCTTAGCAAAATTTTACAGAATCTTGCAGGTTTGTGACCATCCTTTTGTCTAGTTAATCTTGGCTCTTGATCTTGTATTCTCCCCAACTATTTTATAGACTTTTCAATCTAGTTGATAGATCATTTGTTGACTAATAATCTTGAATCTTCATTTGTTTGCATTTTGTATTTGAGAGGCATATCGAGATCTCCAGTTTGTTCTATAGAGAAGTGACATCTCGATAAGTATAATGACTTATCAAGAAATCTGAGTTCTCTATAGGTATATTTGACTTGACGAGGTCTTTTTATCTTTACATGTTAAATGACTTGTCGATATGTCTGAGATTTCTACATGTATAATTGACTTGTCGGTATCTCACAGATCTCTATATACATTTTGACTTTTGATATCTCTGAGATCTCTCATAGGAAATTGACTTGTCGATATCTCCAATCTTCACATCTTCATTTTAACTTGTCGATATCTCTGAGTTATCTACATGCATAAATGACTTATCGATATCTCCAATCTTCACATCTTCATTTGACTTGTCGATATCTCTAAGACTTCTCTATAAACCATTTTGGACTTCTTGATAAGTCATTCTGAAGTTCTCGAATGACTTCTCTATATTACTTGATCTATGACTTATCGATATCTTGACTTAGAACATTTTTCCTAAAATAGTTTTATTGAACTCCAAGCTTCTTCACTTTTCTCTGAGGCATGATCATGGCTTGATCTTCTTCCTGAGTTTATTCATTAGCTTGAATCTGTTTATATAAAAATACTCCAGTCTAATCTTCTAACTTTTTACAGACTCAAGTAATATAATACAAAATACAAAGTTGATTATCAAACAACTAAATCTTAGGGTTGTCAATGTGACTTAGTCTTGTTATTATATACAGGCATGTCTTGCACAACAGAGAGGACCACCGGAAGGATTGGAGTTATCATTGGCGCTAGAAGGAGGGGCGAACCTCCGCAAGGTGGTGTTGTTGTTCTCAATCTCTTTACTCCGTCCAGGAGACCAGGATCTTTCGCCCTCATAAGATTTCTGTTGACTTTTTCAGATCTATATTGTACGACGCTTATGCTTTAAGATATCATTAGTAGATCTTATTTAGCCATATTTTTCATAATACGTGGACACATGTTGGGTCATAGCTGTGATTACTACACACTTAAGATCTAAACTTACGTATTATTGCACGTGCCCACACTCTATTTTGCTGTGATTTTTACGTATTTTTGGAAAGTTATGACTACGAGGAAGAGTAAGACTGCCATTTCTGGACCGATTCTGCCCCCAATCTCCCGCCCAGGGATGGAGATATGGAGGATGTGGAGGAAGGGCCCCCCATAACCCGAACCCCATCTCAACCCCTCCAACCAGGAGATCAGAGAATAACTATTGAAAAGGTAGCTCATAAATATGCGGAAACGTCGACAAATCTTTGGGGAAACATGACCCCAGAATAAATACAAGCTGCAATAGACATGTGGAAAGAAAAGAATACTAGGGACCAGGAAAAAGAACACTCCGGAAAGACCCACAGATCTGTCTTGGATCGTATTTCCAAGAATATGAAGAGGCCAATCGATGATGCCCGCGATGAAATTAGAAAATCCACCCTCCGGGACAGGATCCGGAAGGAGGAAGAGGCTAAAGCCAAAGAAATTATTGAAAAGAGAATCTGAGAAGAAGAAGAAAAGTTGAAGAAAAAGTCTAAAGAATTCATGTCTCTTCGGATTCGGAATCCGAAAAGGAATTAAAACAAGAATAAATGGCATGGGCCCTTCGTGGTCTTAAAAGGAAGGTTGAGGGTGACATGGAAATAGGAGCAGCTGCCACCCTTTTACCAGAAAGCTAGAGTCCACTCCCAGAGAGTAAGGGCTTAAACACTTCAACTTTGATTCTTTTGACATGCTGGCCGACCCCGAGGAGCATCTAAACTATTTCGAACAAATTTCTAACATCTATGATTACAGTGATCTCACAAGATACCGCTTCTTTGCATCAACTCTGAAGAGAGGAGCTCAGAAATGGTTCAGTCGGATCCCCTCCTGAAGCATGGATTCATGGAGGGACTTTCGAGAAATATTCCTAAAGAGATTCTGGGCTAATATAATGAAGGAGTTATAAATGTGCCATTTGGAAACATCCAACAGAGAAGCAAAGTGTCCCTCCCCGAATTCATCAAAAGATTCCAGGAAGCAGTTAATCAACTCTCCAACCTAGAAGAGAAAGAGGTCGTAAACACCCAAAAAAAGTGTAAAAATGGTCAAAAAGTGTTACCTAAAGCAGAAAATTTGGCTATGGTTACACTTTTTGAAACTTTCGTGGTGTTGGATTTGCTTGTGCTACAATAGGGGTCTATGGTTACATTTTTTGACTCTTTAGTAACATAGCTATAAATGTAACAATAGAACCTCAGTGGTTACACTTTCAGTATCTATGGTTACAAAATAAAGGTGTAACCACAGATCTACTGCAACATACGTAAACCTTTAGTAACACTACAAAATGTGTTACAATAAACTCTTTTGCAACACCTTTTTTACTATTGTAACACAATATTCTAGAACAATTAAATTCTTTTAGTAACATTTTTGTAGCCTATTGTAACACTTTTTAAAAAACACTCTTGTATCTACTGTAACACTATTCCATTTATTGTTACAATTTTCCCTGTTTTTGTCAACATTAAAATATCAATTAATTGCACCTGTTAAATTTTGAAATGCAATAAAATATTAATTAACTTGCAACATTAAAACTTAATACATATTTGAACTTGGGAACCGTTGATAAAAGTACAAGTTCTTCCCAACAAATATAAAGTTCAAGAAACTAAAATAACCAAAGTTCTAATTAATTCCATCCAAAAGCCACCAATGTACTAGTTATAGCTAACTAAAACAAGTGAAAGGTTCTAATATCTTCAATATTTCCTCCATAATATGCATAACATCATGGTTGGCAGCCAAGTCCTCGGACCCTACAACCACATGAAACAAAGTATTTTAATGGTAAATTACGATTAAAAGGTCTTGTAATTTGTTTTATTGCATGACGAGTATTAATAAAGTATTCAACAATTATTTGCACCTTGACTGGATTAGGATCCATGAACTCTTGAGCTAATCCCTTCTAAAATTATCCCCGTAGGTGCTGAAGTAGTAATTACATTATCTTGCAAGTAAAATTAATTTATGCACATGTTAATATATAGGAGTATAAATAAATAAATAAATGGTTTTTAGTTTAATTAAGTAATTAAACAACTCTTAGTGTATTATCTGCATTATTCTCTATCGTATTCCAAGGAACCGAAATTCAAACTAGAAAAAACCAAGCACTTCACCTCCTCGAATCAATATAATTCTGTTTAACATAGTCATCAATGCGGGGACATAATACACTAACAAATAAATTCGGGAGAGTGTGTAAGCGGTTGTTTCGAGTCGATAGTCCATAAAAATAACCTAATCATCAAATGCAACAACTATTAAAACATTACTAAAAACACAAATTAACTACATCTCAGCTTCATTCATAACACACACAAAGCGCAAACTAAATCACAGCTCACTGCATACACATTAATACAAATCGAAGTACACTAGAGAGTGAAAATGAGAAGAAGAAACATAAATTAGCAAAGAAATAAAATAAAAAATAATAATGAAATAGAAGTATAACCAAGAAGATATCGAGAGATTTGTCAAAAACGATGCAATTGAAGAGCTGCCATTTTGTTATTTTGGGGGCTTTTGGGGGGTAATAGCTAGATGTTATAAGTGGAGTGATTGATTTCTCAAGGGTCTTTAATCAAACACTAAGTACCTATTATAACAAAATACAAAACCAACAGATTGTGTTAAGGAAAATTAACATGGAATTGAAGGGCATACTTCCCAGTTTTCCAGCAATATTTCTTTGTCTTGAAAAAACAATAATCATAGAAGTAAACAAAGAGAGAAAAAGATACATTAAGAAAGAGATCTGGATAGATAGAGAGAAAGATGTGTGACGTGAGACACCGCCTATAGTTGCAAATCACAGAGAGGGGGTAATCAAATCAAAGATTTATAAGCCCTAATTATTATTCAAAGATTGAATGTAGATTTATAAGAGAGACTGAATTGGTTAAAAAAAGATTGAGAGATCGAGATGTGTTTGTGTGTATAAGGGGTGTGTTTATATAAGGACTATGCTTACTTTTATTTCTAATATTTCTTTTTCGCCTAAAATTTTAATAGTTTGTCCGCCTAAAAATTTCGGTGAAAGTTAAAATTTCCGCTATTTACTTTAATAATTATAACACTTTTTAAATACCCAATGGCAACACCAAAAATATATGTGACAATAGTAGTTTCACCATGTCTAAGGCAACATCGGTTTATATCAGCTATAACATTAAAAAATAATATTGTCTTATCTCAAAATTTGGTCATCTGAGGTAACATTTTTGCTTGTAACACCAAAAAAAGTGTTGGCCATATATGGTGTAGTGAACTACATCCAACAGTCCCAGGGAACCCCACCCCGTGATAGCTATCCAGGACCCCAGAGGAAGGATAGGAAGCCGATGGCTAAAAGAAAGCCCAAGCCGGAGCCCGAGTGGATACCCCTCAACAGGCCCTGGGCTGACATCTTGAGAGAAGTAAAAGTAAAACCCTTTTATTACCTTCCAAAGCCCCTCCTAGCTCCGCCGGAGAATAGGGCAAGGGATAAACACTATAGATACCATGAAGATCACGGTCATACAACTGAAAATTATTTCTTCTTCAAAATGTTCATCGAAGATCAGATCAAAAAAGGAAACATGAGCCAGTATGTGCAAAAAAAGTCGAATGACAAAGACAAGACCTCCGGAAATGGTAAGCATGTGATAAATGTAGTCTTTGGCGGCTCACTCTCACTAGCATGGACAATGATGTCATGATGATCCAGCTGCATAAAGATGAGCCGAATTACTTCTCCTATGTGGAATACAAAGGACTGGATCCGGATCATAACCAAGCACTAGTGGTCACTCTTAATATCGTAGATAATAAGGAGAAACAAATCTTGGTTGATAATGGCTCTTCTGCAAATATAGTTTTCGAACACACACTCAACATAATGAAGATTGGCCATCTACGTATGGACCCTTGCCTTGAAGACCCTCTTTATGGATTCAGAAATTCAATGATACCAATCCGGGGAGTGATCTATCTTCCCGTGACCTTCAGAACTGCACCCCAGCAAGTTTCTCATGTCACGAAATTTTATGTAATAAGCGCAGCATCCTCCTACAATATGATCTCGGGCTATCCCATCAACAATTCATCTCAAGCTTAAGTTCCCCACCCTGGGAGGCATCAGAGAGCTCAAAGGAGATAGAGACATGGCATGAAGATGTTACGAACAAGCTTTAGTAATGGATGAAATAGAACCCGAGAATAGGAAAAAAGTAATGTCCCTACCCAAGGGATAAAGCCAAAAGAAGCACCGAGAGCACCTCAGCAAAAGACCCAAATTGGATGTAAATGTGATAGAGGACTCGGGGTATAGCGTAACCAACGCAGATGCCTAGATCCAAAAATTTATGGAAACAAATGAGAGAAAAAAAGGTTGAACCCGCTGCGTAGACAGTGGAAATAGAGCTTGATCACGGGAACCCCACCCGGAAAGTAAGAATTGGAAAAGGCCTGGAAACAACCTTTCAGAAAGAGCTTGTAGAATTACTAAAAGAATATGTAGATGTGTTCGCTTGGACACCGGAAGACATGCCTGTGATCGATGAATCAGTGGCAATGCATGGCTTGGATGTAGATCCAAAACAAAGGCCAATCAAACAGAAATGAAGAAATTTCGCCCTGAAACGACAACAGGCAATAGATGAAGAGGTGGAAAAACTACTCAAGGTATATATCATTTACGAAATTAAGTATTCAGATTGGCTTGCAAATGTCGTGTTGGTCAAAAAGTCGAATGGAAAGTGGAGGATGTGTGTTGATTACACAATTTTGAATTCGGCATGTCCTAAGGATTTCTCCCCTTCCAAACATCGATCAGCTGATTGATACAACTACGGGTCATGTTATGCTGAGCTTCATGGATGCCTTTTCGGGATACAACCAAGTCAAGATGAACCCGATTGACATCACAAAAATAGATTTCATCACCCACCGGGTTGTATATGCTTTCATTATGATGTCACTCAGGCTAATCAATGATGGAGCCACCTATCAAAAAATGATGAACACCATCTTCAAAAGCCAACTAGGAAGAAACATAGAGTCATATGTTGATGACATGATATCTAAGTCAATCACGGTCCTGGATCATATCAAAGACCTCAAAGAGTGTTTTGACAACTTAAGAAAATACAACATGAAGCTCAATCCGGAAAAATGCACGTTCGGGTACCCTCTGGAAAATTACTTGGTTTCCTAGTTAGCGAAAGAGGGATCGAGGCAAACCTAGAAAAAATAAATTCAATAATAGAGATGAAAATACCCCGGACCCAGAAGGACATTCAAAAGTTGGCAGGATACATAGTAGCCCTTCGTAGGTTTATCCCAAAATATGCAGAGAGATGTCTTCCTTTCTTTCAATTGCTAAAAGGAGCCCGAAACAAAAAATAATAGACTGGACCCCGGAGTACGACTCAACATTTGAGGAAGTTAAGAGACATTTAATGAACCCCATCAGTTCTATCGAAAGGCAAGCCTGAAGAGCCCCTATCTCTTTACATAGAGGCTGGCCCGAGAGCTATCTCGTCTGCTCTTATTCGGGAAGAAGAATGAGTCCAGAACCCTGTCTATTATGTCAGCCAAGTTCTCAAGGATGCTGAAACTCGGTACCCAAACTTGGAAAAAAATTCCTTTGCCCTCGTGCATTCAAGTAGGATACTAAGGCAATAATTCCAAGGCCGAGAAATTAAAGTGGTCACGGATCAACCACTCCGCAAAATCATTCACAAACCTGACGCATCCGGTAGGCTGGTAAACTAGGCAATTGAGTTGAGCCAGTTCAATATCAAGTTCGTACCCCGAACTGCAATAAAGGCCCGAGCACTAGCTGAGTTCGTTATGGAATGCACCTTCCCCGAAGCACCAACAATCTCAATAAACCAAATGAAGCTCCTGACAAGAATGCATGGACACTATACATCGACGGATCAGCAACAGCTGAACGCTCCGGGACGGGGCTCATCCTTACTAGTCTGGAAGGATTTACCATACAGCAAGCAGTTACCTTCTCCATCAAAGCAACAAATAACCAGGCTGAATATGAAGCACTACCCTCAAGGCTCAGGCTAGCAAAATCTCTCGGAGTAACAACCCTGATTATCCACAGTGATTCCCAGATTGTGATTAAGCAAACGAAAGGGGAGTACATCGCCAAAGACCAAAAACATGCACAATACCAAGACATGGTGAGGGGTATCCTGGAAACCATCCCGGATGCAACAATCCTTCAGATCAACAGAGAGGAAAATTCTAAAGAAAAAGAGCTCTCCAATCTCGTACAAAATACAACAGACTAAGCAGTTCGGTCTATTTCGAAGAACTCCGGAAACCAAGCATCACGGGCTGAAATCTTACGCATTACTAGCCCGGATAACTGGATGACTTCTTTCATAGCCTACTTGAGAGATGGAACTCTTCCCAAAGACAAGAAAAAGGCTAGTGTGTAGACCCGGATGAAGCAGATTATTGTCTCCGAGAGGTGCATGAGGGCATTTATGATGATCATTTAGTAGCAAAAGCTTTGGCCTACAAAATCATCAGACAGGGATACTATTGGCCAACAATCCACACAGATGCAGTTGCATATGTCAAGAAATGCAGCCAATGTCAGAAGTTCATCAATGTGCCGAAGTAAAACCCGAATCTCCCAGCATCAGTACTCTCCTCGGTCCCCTTTATCGTTTAGGGCATAGATATCATGGGCCCCTTTCCCCGGGCCAAAGGAGACCTACGCTATGTCCTGGTGGTAATCGACTACATGACCAAGTGGGCGGAAGCAAAAGCTATGCGAATGATTAATTAGCAAGATTACATAAAATTCATGGACTTTATCGTCATGAGGTACGGGATCCCTGTGGTTTTGGTTTCGGATAATGGACCTCAGATCATAGGATCGAACTTCGAGGCATATCTCAAAGAGCTTGGAATCAAACATAAAAGGTCATATGTGGTACACCTGTTAGGAATATGTTGTGTATTTGATGATAAGTTAAACAAAATACCTTAGTAGATTTAATTTAGTGATTTTGTAGCTTTCAAACGATGATCACTTTAACATCCGTTGAAAGGGTAATTTATGTATTAATGAGATTAGTAGCACATTTCTGTATACTGTAATGCCTTAGAGAACTAGATGTTGTAGAATGTTCTTAGTCATATTGACTACTAGATTGATATGTAAGATAGGTTGGCTAAACTGTAAATATTAGATACCTTGTAATCTTGTATAAGTGAAATAGAGTTAACTGCTTTGAAGATGCTCTCAACGGATGTTCCACGAGGTTTCAACGAATGATCAACTAGAGCTTCAACGGATGATCAACCAGACTCTCAACGGATGATCAACTAAAGTCTCAACGGATGATCAACTAGAGTTTCAATGGATGATCAAACTCAAAAGCAGTTGATAGTGACTTAACAGCCACATGCTTTGATTGTATGCAAATGGAATGTGGCAGCCTATTTGCAGGTTTAAGATAACAAAGAAGCATTTCTATTTCCATGATAAATTGAAGATATTCAAAGATGTTGGATAGAGAAATGAAGAAGAATGAAATTAGACTAGAAACATTTTGTCTTATATATTTGTCTTTTTATCATGTAACTTAGTGATATATAAACCAAGTGTAGCAAGTAGGACATTATCCAACTTAGTAAGCAATTATCAGAGAAATAGATAAAGCTATATCTGTAAAGAATTTTTATGTTCTTTGTAAGTTCAACATGTAAGCAGCTGTGTGCAAATCTTGCATCACAGAGTTCTCAAAATTATATATATCTCTGGTGGAAAACTTCAATCCACCAGAAAGTTTTTAAATACTTGTATTTGATTACTTTGTGTTTGATTTCTTCAATACTTTTATTCTGCACCTTAGCTAAATTAAACACAGTTATATATTCAAGGTAGAACAGTTCTTAAAATTAAAAAGTAGCCAGAATTACATTCAACCCCCCTTCTGTAATTATTTGTTAGATTGGTTGGGAATAACAATTGGTATCAGAGCAAGCTCTCGAAGAACAAGGAGTTTAAATATCACAACAACTAACAAGATTAGAAGAAAAGATGTTGGAGTAAAGGTTCCATTTCTGGACAAAGATAATTATCACCATTGGAAGGTGAAAATGCACCTGCATCTCCTCTCTCAAGATGAAGAATATGTGGACCGCATTGAGAAAGGTCATCATGTCCATATGAGAGTTTTCGCAACAAAATAGACGCAAAAATATAAGATTTAAGTCGAGTTCGTTCCTACAGAGACTGGTTTAAGTTAAGTTCAGATTATGCACTTATCCAACAATGTATGATTATCGTTCACAACTAAGACAAGTAACAAATTTTAGTTGATTAACTACTTACAAGATTATAATAGCATGCATTAACTAAGAGATTAAAAGTGAATTACTTATATGAGAATAAAATATGGGATTCTAACTTCATTAAATACTTCATTCAAAGTTTATGTCTTTATCCATAGTATGCGATGGTGATGATAACTAATCAGATAACACGAAATTAGTATATGCTATCTTTCGATATACGTATACCCTACTACTAAACATCCACAATCAAGATAGAAGTTGAGTACACACCAATTTTGCTTAAACCCTATATGTCTATAAGATTTGAAAACATAACGGTTTAAGAACAAGTTATCTATTATGATTACATAGTGTGTGTAAGATGGTTAAAATTACACTACGCATCATGCATGTCAATTCATACATAAACATATGCTAGCATGGCAAGTTCTAAACGTTTATATTCACTATCGCTTTAATATAGATTAAAAAACTATCTTAGATGTTAGCTATGCATCAAAGAAGAATAAGCACAACAAAACTAGGAAATCATATATCACCACACACTAAAGATTTAGAACAATCAACTATTGAAATCTACAAATAAATTTGCTAAAACCTCATGACAACGATTAGTTCATGATCGAACGCATCGTCACCATGGGTTCCAATGAAAACATGGTACTAAATAAGTTCAGAATACTACAAGATAATAAAAAAGTACTAGGGTTTAGAACAAATCAAAAACAAGCATTCAAAGTATCGCCTAAATTGAAGAATACAAAAGTATGAAACTAATTCTTCTTCTCCTTAGCAGTCTCGTGTGCTCTAGGTCTTCTTAATGTTCTCCCCGGCTTCCTTCTTCTTAAAAACATCTTTTTTTCATTATATATAAATCCCTGAATCACCTAGACTCTTCAAATCACCCAATCAGACTCAAATCAGGATTCTGCAGCAAGTGTCAGGTGCGGGCGCGCTCTTTCTCTGGAAACATGGGCGCGGGCGCGCTCCTCAGGCGCGGGCGTGCCTGCTCTCTGGATAAAAGACTAGAAGAATCCAAAAATACATGGCTGGATGAACTCCCGAAGGTTCTATGGCCATACAGAACTATCCCGGAACAGGAACCGGGAAAACCCCTTTCAAGCTCGCCTATGGTTTGGAGGCTAGGCTCCTAATGAAAACCGGGTCTCCATCTCACAGAGTTATTAACTTTGATGAAATATCCAACATCGAAGGTCTGAGGACAAGCCTAAAGCTGTGGGACGAAGTAAGAGACCGGGCAGTTTAGAGGATGGAAAAATACAAAGAAAATACAAAATTTTACTTTGGAAAGAAAGCCAAAATAAGGGAGCATGAGGTTGGATGACTGAAATCTATATTACTAGTGTTCAGCTACTGAATATTATCTCATGCAGAATCACAAAAAAAAAAGAGGAGAATTTTGTTGAATTAACTCCCGAAATTTGTGTCTTAAAGATCATCGGGTTCTCGAAAGATATTGGAAGTTCACTATCTTTGTTACCTTCTGTCATTAACCCATAACTGAGGTTTAATATTCTGACAATGATGTCCAGGTCCTTGAAGCACTTACTACTGAAATATGCAATGAACACTTCTCTCTTGAAAGGCTCGAAGTTCTTGGTGATGCATTCCTCAAATTTACTGTTGGCAAACAACTTTTTCTCTTGCATGATTGCCTGGAACTGATTATTTTGGGTACAAATGGTGTTACAAAGAGAGTCTAAATCATTGATATTACTCTACAGGAATTTTATAGTATCCAAACAATTTTTGTTAACGTTAAAATGATAAATTTCAGGTATACATACGAGATCAATCATTTGACCCTTTCCAATTCTACACTCTGGGCCGGCCTTGCTCAGTAGTTTTTAACATTAAAACGGAAAAGAGTACTCACTCGTGACATTGTAGTAGGGTGACAAGTGCCGATATGGATCTTAGATGCACCAAATCTCACCACTTGTTGCATAAGAAATCCATAGCAGATGTCGTGAAAGCTCTTGTTGGAGCATTCATAGTAGACAGTGGCTTCAAATGTACAGCTGCTTTTCTTAATTGGATGGGCATACAACTGGAGTTTCTAGGAGATGCTGTCCTCGACTATCTAATTACTTCATATCTATATTCAGTGTATCCCAAACTAAAGCCTGGCCAGCTGACCGAATGGAGATCCACATGTGTAAACAATATTTCCTTTGCAAACATTGGAATACATCGGTCATTGCACAAATTCATTATTTCAGCGTCTAGTGACCTCTGCAAGTCCATGGAAAAATATGTCAGAGTTTTCTAGAACGCCTCAGCTAAGTGGAAATGTAGTTGAATCGCCCACATGCCCTAAAGTAAATACTGAAACTCTTCGCTCTCCATGTATATGAATTTATCTCATTATTTATGTTTCTTTTTATATATTATAGTGGTCGACACAAATAAACTTGTTTAGTTGTCTTTATTCTTCATTTTGACTTAATTTTTTTGTTCAGGCTCTTGGAGACTTATTGGAGTCACGTATCAGTGCCATTTTTCTGGACACGGGATTCAATTTAAATAAATATATTTAATGTATAATTATAGAATTTAAAAAGGATTTAGTTAAAACGATTGTTACTCGTGATACGCAGTAGATAAGGATTAAAGTGCTAGTAGTTGACTACTGATGAAGATAGAAATTCGTTCAGAGATCTATCACTTTTATAAAACTTATCTGCATCCTTTTATACGAGATCTTGGCGGCATCATATTTTTTATACTCACTAGAAACTCATTAGTGGGTTGAGAAGAGTGACTAATATATACTTATTTTATTTAATTGTGATGGTGCAGTACCCTCTAAACTTATTAACAATGATTTATTTTTAAGTTAGATAACTTTTGCCCGTAACTTTGATGCAGTATCAATATTTTGAGCTCATTCGTTAAGATTGTATTAGTGACTTTTGTGAGTGAATTGTGCCAGCAAGTGTTCTTGCCATTGCTTGCTAAAATATTTTATATTAATTTGTTTAGTATAAATTTGGTTCCATAATATATATGGTAGGATTTGTAATTATTGCTCTTTGATTAAATAAATGATTCAATATAATATTTTTGTAGTAGTGATAATTATTTATCTATATTTTGCATTTTAATCTCATATTTTATAATAGTTATTTTTGTATAAGTAATAATTACTATAGTAATTTATAATTGTGTAGATCGATGTTTTTATTTTAGAATCTTGGTATCTTGCGGTAAAAAAAACATTTTTGGAATTTAAATTTTGTATTTTTAATATTAATGTAAGAGATTTTTAAAAGGAAATGTGAATTTTATAAATCATGTTAAATAGTCATTTGTTATTTTTGATTGTAGTTAACCTGACCCATGCATGCATTCACTTTGTAGTTTCTGATTATGTGTGAATTCGATATACAACCTTATAGTATTATATAAGCTTTGCTCACTAAAAATTATGTTTACCGGATAATAATATTTTAATGGATGCTATGTATTTTATATTAGCTTTTAAAGTGCTAATTATTGTGATTGTCTTTTATTTATTTACACATAATTTTGATTATCATATACAAATAGAATTATATTTTCTATATTTTAATTTATTATTTAATTAACATATTTTGTCGATTTTAGCCACTATATTTGATGAGTGTTGACTGGCTTAGCGGTGTCTAGGAATTAAATGTACATGTTCTATACTTGTGTGTCTATTTTAGTTAGCTACTGTATCTACTTATATCAAGTTTAGTTGTAACTATAAACATTGCATAAATTATATGTGTATGTTACTTTACAGGATATATATGATCTATGTGTACAACATTAGTAACGGTCAATATTATTGTTGTTAATTATATGTTCATTTCAGTATTTGGTTATAAACATGTATTATTATTTTATTTTATTAATTGATCTACTATTAAGATAATTTCTAATATTATATGTATGTGAATTATTCACGGTTTGGTAATCAGAAGCATAATTATTAGTAATTACTATAGTATGATTCTGAAGCACTACTTGTACTAGGATTTGATGTTATGTATTTTGGTGTTGAACTTGTGGCAGCCAGTTGTTGAGTATACAACAACGAAAGCAAAACCCAAAGCGAATAAACAAAAACAAGAAAATAAACGACAATCACACAAGATAAAGATTTACGTGGTTCGGAAATTCCTACTCCACAAGCCGCACTAATTTTGTATTGATCTCTCACAATTTGTTGTGTTATGATTTTACAATTACATGAGTATTTATAAGAGAAGAAACTAGGCCTAAATTAAAATTACAGTCCAAATCTGAAAAGTAGACTAATCCATAAACTAATCTGAATCTGAATAGTCTATTTTCATGGGTTTAATTAATAGACTCCACAAAACCCAACAATCTCCCACTTGGAGTCTGGCCAATCTTCACTTCACTCTTGTAAGTCTAGTAAAATCAATTCTTCAATCAATAACTCTAACTAGTGCAGCGCCTTCTCATCAATCAATTCTGAAGGCCAGTTGAAGCTACGCAAAGCTTCAACTTTTCATTCGTAACCACCTTAGTCAACATATCTGCAGGATTCTTTGAACCAAGGATTTTCTTCAAGGACAAAGTACCATTGCTTATCAACTCTCTTGTAAAGTGATATCTCAGCTGAATATGCTTCGTCCTAGCATGAAACACGAGATTCTTCGCAAGATGAATAGAACTCTGATTGTCGCTATACAAAGCACTGTCCGCCTCTTTCTTGCCCAACTCCTCAAGAAAAATTTTCAACCAAATCATCTCCTTGCTAGCTTCAGAGATAGCCATATATTCTTCTTCTGTGGTTGAAAGAGCAACACTCTTTTGAAGTCGAGACATCCAACTAACTGCGGTGCCACCCAAAGTGAAAATATAACCCGTTGTACTTTTTCTTGTGTCCAAACATCCACCCAAATCTGCATCAGAGAACCCTTCCAAGATAACATCTTTCTTACTGAAACATAGTGCAACCTTGGATGTGCCTTTCAAGTAGAGTAACAACCACTTGACTGCTTCCCAATGCTCTCTTCCTGGATTAGACATAAATCTGCTAACAACTCCCACTGCATGAGCAATGTCTGGCCTTGTACACACCATAGCATACATTAAACTGCCAACTGCAGATGCATAAGGAACTTTAGCCATATCTTTCTTGCCTTCATCCGTTTTAAGTGATTGCTTCTTTGTGAGATTAAAGTGACTCACCAACGGTGTACTTCTG
Source organism: Apium graveolens (assembly GCF_009905375.1). Lineage (NCBI taxonomy): Eukaryota > Viridiplantae > Streptophyta > Magnoliopsida > Apiales > Apiaceae > Apium > Apium graveolens. The sequence goes on along the minus strand of NC_133648.1, from coordinate 10,566,297 downwards.
GTCTTTGCATCCTGGACACTGAATTTCTGTAACAATTTCTCAACATACTTCTCTTGAGATAATTTTAAAGTACCTTCAGTTATATCCCTTATGATGCTCATACCAAGTATTTGTTTTGCTGCACCCATATCCTTCATCTCAAACTCCTCAGACATCTGTCTCTTTAACCTGTTGATTTCTCTCATATTTGATCCTGCTATCAACATGTCATCAACATACAACAACAATATGATATAAGATGAATCAAACTGTTTAAAGTAACAACAATGATCCATAACACTCCTCGTGTACCCATTCTTCATCATAAAGCTGTCAAACTTCAAGTACCATTGTCTCGGTGCTTGCTTTGAACCATACAAGCTTTTTATAAGCTTGCAAACAAGGTTTTCTTTCCCAGCTACCTGAAATCCCTCTGGCTGAACCATGTAGATGTCTTCCTCAAGATCACCATGTAAGAACGCGGTTTTAACATCTAGTTGCTCTAGATGTAACTCCTCTATAGCCACAATACTTAGCACAATTCTAACTGTAGTCATCTTTACAACGGGAGAAAATATATCGGTATAGTCAATACCCTTTTTCTGTTGATAACCCTTGACTACTAACCTTGCCTTGTATCTCTTGCTGCCATCATGTTCTTCTTTGATCCTGAACACCCACTTATTATGTAAAGCCTTCTTTCCTGCTGGTAACTCTGTTAAAGACCAAGTCTCATTCTTCTCAAGAGAACTCATCTCCTCATCCATGGTTGATTTCCACTGAACTAAATCATTCACTTGTACTGTCTCTGAATAACACTGAGGATCCCCGTCCTCGGTCAATAACATATAATATGCTGAAGGAGAATATCTTTGTGGTGGCCTCACACTTCTGCTAGATTTTCTTACCTCAGTCCGTGGAGAAACCGGAACCCTGTCATCAACATACTCCGAACTCCCACTATTTCCTGCAAGATCTGTTTCTGTAATATCTTCAAGCACTGCTTCCTCTTTCTCAGGTTGTTCCTTTGTAAACTCAGAATCGACTACAAGCTTATCCTTATACACTGCATTCTCATTAAAAGTAACATTTCTACTTCTAACGACCTTCTTAGTCAGTTCATCCCAAAAACGGTAACCCATATCATCTGAGCCATAACCAATAAAGATACACTTCTTTGCTTTCGGATCAAGCTTGTCCCTGTCGGAATCTTTAACACGCACATAAAAAACACAACCAAAAACTCGCAAGTGTGAAAGATTTACCTCTTTTTCCTGCCACTCTTCTTCAGGAATCTTGAACCCCAAAGGACTTGAAGGTCCTCTATTTATGAGATACGCAGCTGTGCTAACTGCATCAACCCAAAACATCTTTGGCAACCCTGCATGTAATCTCATACTCTTGGCCCTCTCATTCAAGGTTCTATTCATGCGCTCTGCAACACCATCCTGTTGTGGTGTCTCTGGAATAGTTTTAATCATTCTAATCCTAAATTCTGCGCAATAACTTTTAAGCTCATCACTACTGTATTCACCTCCATTATCTGACATCAAACTCTTCACTTTTAAACCGGTCTGATTTTCAACTTCAGTCTTCCACTTCTTGAAAGTAGCAAATACATCTAATTTATTCTTCAAAAAATAAACTCATACCTTTCTAGTGGAATCATCAATGAAAGTGACATAGTAGCGAGATCCACCCAACGACGCAACTGTTGTTGGACCATATACATCTGTATGAACTAGCTCTAACTTCTTAGCTTTGGGGGTCCTCCCTGATTTTACAAAAGTAACACGTTTCTGCTTTCCAAGAACACATGGCTCACAGAATCCAACTTCCACATTCTTCAACTCTGGAATCTTCCCCTTCGAAGTTAACAGCTTCATACCTTTTTCACTCATATGACCAAGCCTTTTATGCCACAAAGTTGAAGACTCAATCTCATTAGCAACTGTATTTGCTTCATAGCTAGATTGTTCAACAATGTATAAAGTCCCCTTTTTCTCTCCACGAGCAATGACTAGATTCCCCTTTATAACCTTCCACTGTCCGTCTCCGAAAGTAACTCGATACCCTTCCTTATCTAACTGACCCACAGATAACAACATCTTCTTCAGTCCAGGAATGTACCTTACATCTTTCAACATCCAGCTAGTTCCAAAAGAGGTTCTGATATTAATATCTCCCATGCCCGCAATATCCAAAGTCTCATCATCAGCAAGACGAACTTTACCAAAATTTCCAACTCTGAAATTTAACATTAAATCCTTGCAAGGGGTAGCATGGAATGATGCACCAGAATCCATAACCCATGATTCAACCGAACATTCAACACAACAAATCAAAGCATCATCATCCTTCACTTCTTCAACTACGTTAGCTAAATTATCCTCTTTACTCTTTCCTTTTGGAGCAGCGGGAGCCGTGCACTGATTTCTGAAGTGACCCTTCTTCTGATAATTCCAACAAACAATATCCTTGCGATCTTTGGATTGTCCTCTCTTGTGTGACTTCGATCTGCTACACCCCTTATTTTGCCCCTTTTCGAACTTTCTGCCTCTACTCTCAGCACTCAACAAGGAACCTGACGACTCTCCTGAGTTTCTCCTACGAATATCTTCTCCAAGAATCGAATCTCGAACTCCATCAAAAATCATCTTACCGCTTCCAGATGAATTACTTATAGCAGTGACAAATCCCGACCAACTGTCTGGTAATGAGGATGCCAACAACAAGGCTTGTACTTCATCATCGAATTTAATATCCACCGATGCCAATCTTGCTAGGATGGAATTAAATTCGTTCACATGATCAGCAACACAATCGCCTTCATTCAATCTAGTGGCAACTAACAAGCGAATCAAATACACCTTATTTGAAGCAGACGGCTTCTCATACATGTTTGACAAAGCCTTGATCAAACCATAAGTTGTCGTTTCCTTGACGATATTGTAAGCAACGTTCTTCGCCAAAGTCAACCTGACAACCCCTAGAGCCTGCCTGTCCAAAAGCTTCCAGTCTTCATCCTTCATTGCAGTTGGTTTCTTCTCTTCCAGCGGTTCATGTAGTTTTTTCTGATACAAATAATCCTCAATTTGCATCTTCCAAAACCCATAATCTTTGCCATCAAATTTGTCGATCTTTACCTTCCCGTCTTCTGCCATCGCTCCCACTCGCCTGAAAACCTCTTGATACCAGTTATTGAGTATACAACAACGAAAGCAAAACCCAAAGCGAATAGACAAGAACAAGAAAATAAACGACAATCACACAAGATAAAGATTTACGTGGTTCGGAAATTCCTACTCCACAAGCCGCACTAATTTTGTATTGATCTCTCACAATTTGTTGTGTTATGATTTTACAATTACATGAGTATTTATAAGAGAAGAAACTAGGCCTAAATCAAAATTACAGTCCAAATCTGAAAAGTAGACTAATCCATAAACTAATCTGAATCTGAATAGTCTATTTTCATGGGCTTAATTAATAGACTCCACAAAACCCAACACCAGTAATCGAATGGTGTTAAACTAGGACTGATGCTCAGTTGTTGTCTTTGCATAATCTAATTTATATTTATGGATTGATTCTAGATTTAAATGAGGAGTAGTAGCTGTGTAGCTCTTTTAGCGGATTTACCTTAGCATTGTCGGACTAGTTTATTATCTACTCGAGGTACGAATTCTTTATTTCTCTCTCATTTTTAAATAATAAAATATTCGTTAAATTTATTGTTAAATTCATTTTATAACATTGCGAGCTAATTGTATCCAATGTGTACCTATTTGTACGCATTCTGATTTTGTTTCAAATTCCTTATTTTTGGATTTATTGTTGTCCTGACTCGTTTACATTGTTAGTTCACCTTTTTCTTGCGACATTATTTTACTTTGTTTCGTTTCCTATAACGAGTCAAGCGACCTTTGTAACCTATTTATTGGGCTCTTAGATCGATCTGTGTGGGTTAATCACGGATAATATTCACATGGAGTTCGGAGTAAAGGTGAACTAGGCACCAACTCGTATCGGTGGGTGAGTATACGAGCGCGTCTCTGGGGTATGAGATGTGATTTGATCATGATCGTTATTATATTGTTGGGATGTATATTACATTCCTTATTTTTTCTTCTAGATTACCGAGGAACCATTGTCCTATACTTTGACGGTGATTGGAGTTTGGCGGGTATAGTTTTGTGTAAGAGACCGATATTTGTACCCACCTTATTTGCTATTCAGCCTTACTTTATAATTCATTGTTAGCCAATTGCTTTAAATTGTTATCCTACTGATTCTATGAATATTGATAAATTGTTTTAAAACTACATTATTAACCTTTTTGTCATTTTCAGTTTAAGTCTTTGTGTTAGTAGGACACAACCTATTCGTATTTATATTTTATCATTTGTTAAAATTATATTCGTACTGAGCATTTGGCTCACTCGTTATTATTTCCTTTTTGCAGGCAACTAGGGGGTAAAGCGGGCAGAGTAATGAGTGACACCCCGTATATAGTTGAGATTTAACTTAGTGTATTTAATAAATTCGAAAGCTTATTTTAGTGAATTTTATATCTTATTTCTATTATTATTATTGGAGGTTTAAACCATGGATTTGATATGTTATTCGGTTTTGCTACACCATTGCATTTTAATATAATTTAGACTTATTTATATTGTGTAGTTTTATTGTTCTAAAAATAGGGTGTTACAGTACAGGTAATGATCGATCAACTCAGATATAGTTGTATTTGATTATTTTTCATACTTCTAATTGTAAAGTAATTCCCTTGGTGGCCCAGCCAAGAAGTCAGCAAAAGCTCTGTTGTATGAAATTTGTGCTGCCAACTGTTGGGTTCCGCCTGAATTTGTATGCTGCAAGGAGGAAGGGGAAGATCACGTTAAAAGAGTGAGTGTCCAAGTTTCCTTGTAATTTTTTTGGCTTAAATCTCAAAGTAGTCACTGAAGTGAGGATCACATATCGGGGACTCGATGACACCACTCTAGTTGAGAGTAATGACTTCCCCGTTAGTCAAGGACGTTGACTTGATGGGAGAATGGACGTGGCAGAGATGGTTTGGACAGCATGGATGTAACGGTAAAGTCTGTTGACGTGGCAAAATAGCAACGGTTATGTCATAGCTGCTAATACATATATAAACTAGGGTTCTTAGAGTTGAATGCAGACAAATCAAAATCCTATGGTTTTCTCCTCAATTCCTTGAATATAGTTGCTACTCATATGTCTAAGTATCAAAGCCCTATGGGTAGAAGTGCGGATAGTTCTTCCTCTTTGCAATCGGTGAAGAAGGAAGAACATAAAATGTGTTTTTGTGGGAGACGAGCTAGAACCTGTGTTTCATGGACTATAAAAAATCCTGAAAGACATTTCTATACTTGTGCCATACCAAAGGTAATATTTTGGAAATTTTATTATTTTTTATTGTTATAAATAATGTTTAAAATTTGTTAATTGTAGGAAGGTGAAGGCTGCAATTTTTTTCAATGGTTTGAGGAAGATTTCTACCCTAGATCAATGGAAGTGATTACTCACTTGAACCACCGGAGAATTTATTTTGAGGAGTAGTTAAAACTTGTTGAAGAAAACTTAGCGAAAAGTGTTGAAAAAGGAAGATTTTGAAGGAGGAAAGGAAGATGTTGATTGATGCAAGAATTATGTTAGAGTATAAGAAGAAAAAGATGAAAAAACAACTCAAGATCTGTGTGCTATTTGTTGTGATGGTGGTTGTATTTATAATGAATATGAAGTAGCTGGTTTATGATGGCAGTAAAGATGCATGTGTAATGGTAGTTAGTAGTAGTGAATGTAATGGTTTGAATAGATTGTATGGTTGAATGCATTTATAATGGTGGTTGCAATCAATGAAAAGGTCATATAGACCACATTTTGGTATAATTTGGGACAAATTGGACAGTCAAATTTAGCATGGTAATAATTGGGAAAAAAATATAAGAACGGATACCAAATTTTATAACAGAAACCATTTATCATAAATAAGTCTTACAATTACAAGTTGCATCAATCTTAACATATACCAAATACTAAACCAAAAGTTGCATCAGTCTTAACAATAACAAGTTCAAGAGAGACTTAATAGAATTGGTTAAATATAATTTCCAAAAGCAATACTACTTAAAATCTATTCATTCCCCTAGGTTAATTGGATCTTCTGCAGTATTCTTGAAGCCACTTAACCTTTTTAACTCAGTGCTGAGTCTGAAACCATAACTTATAGGGGCTGCTGCAGCCTTTGGCCTTTGCTCTAGTCTAGGAGGTGGTGTGTTTGCAGGTGGTGTAGCTATAGGTGGTCTGAAAGGCACTAAGCCAGGTGTTGGCATGAAAATTGTCTTTGTACCTACAGGGCCTCTAAGCTCATCACTGAACCTCACATAGTCCTTGCCACTGTTAGACCACTCATCAGCATTTTGGCCTTTAACCAAAGGCATTTTCTTCCTTGGAATTTTCAAGAAAAAGGCCAAGGGCTCATCATCTCCAAGCTCAACCATCTGTGCATCTTCTCGTGCTTCAACTTCTGTCACCAACTTCATCTTTTTCTGACTCTGTGTTCCTTCAATTTTTTATGTCCTTGAAGATTCTTCATTTCCTTGAAAGTAGTCATCCTCAAACAACTTCCAAACCTCCTCTACACCCATCTCACTGGAGCCATGTCACTGGCATCACTGTCATCATCCAAACTTCCTTCATCTACTTCTACCACATGCTTACCTTTGCCCTTCTAAGTGTCCTTTTTTCCTTTTGGATGTTTAGATCCTGTTTGTGAACCTTGAGTCTGTGGTTTATTGATTTTGATTCCCTTAGTAGGTCTTCTCACAGCAAGCTTATGTCTTGCCATCTCATTGGCCTTCTTCTTCACTGGTGCACCCTGTGTGTCTTTCTTCTTTCTTATCTCAGTTGCAGCATCTTTCTCCCTTGTCTTTTCAGGTGTGGCAGCTTTGTTCTTTGTTAGACACTTGGACACTTTATGTCCTGGCTGTCTGCAATTACTACAACGCATCACTCTTCTGTTGCTATACCTCAGTAGGACAATTCCTTGAGATGGTGTAGCCTGACTTCTGGTGCCAACTTCTGGAAGTATAGTAGCAAACATTAGTATCATTCACTATACTAAAACATTTCAGAAAATTATCAAGTAGAGATAGAGTGTTACTTTTTCTTGGAATTGGCACAAAGATGCCTTGTGCACAATTTGTGCTCAACATATGTAAGGAGCTCTTTCACAGCATTTTCCAATCCTTTTTGCTGATCACTTATAACTGTCAATCCAGCTCCATCCTTCAGATCTAAGTTATCCTTGAGCAACATAAGAACCCACCTCCAAGAATCTGTATTCTCAGATTCAACCACAATATAACAGATTGGAAATATTTGGTTGTTTTCATCTCTACCTATAGCAGATAGGAGCTGACCACCATAAACAATCTTCAAGAAACATCCATCAAGCCCAATAACTAGCCTACAACCTGCTTTCCAACCAGCTTTGAGAGCATAGTAGCACACATATTCAAGAGATCCTCTGGATTCAATCTAGTTGTTGATATCTTGACAGTATTTTATGGTTACTTAACAACACATCTTGGACAAAATCACTCACTCTAGAGTAATGTTGCCTAAGACTCTCAACAATTCCTTCAAGTTCCATTTTCCTTAGCCTCAACACTTTAATTCTAGGAACCTCAATTTCCAATTCATTTTTAATTGTTGCAGCCATTTCCTTACATGACCATTGAGGGTTCTTCCTGGTCCCATCCCCAAAAACTTCACAGAAATATTTAACATTTGCCATTTTTTTGTTGTATGGCTTAGTGCACAAGTGTGTGTCAACCAGTGTTTTTACAGTTACAGTCTCACGATCTTTGTCCCTACTACACCAAATGTAGAAGGGACAGTTTGCCTCAAAAGACACTTGGCATCTTCTACCATCATTAGTAATGAATTGGACCCCTCTTAATCAAGTACACCATACCTCCTAACAGTATCCCTGAACTCAGCCATGTTAACAAACTTTTGTCCTACTTCAAACCTTGGTACCCCTTCAGTATTACCATTTTTCTTCAAAATTCTTCTTTTCTTGGGATTAGGTGGACCAACATATCAAATTCTTGCATTCTCATCCTCACTTGAGGATGAGAGAGACCTCATAATTTGTGAATCATAAGCAGACTCTTCACTAGGGGACTTGTTTGGTATGTTCATATCATTATACATTTTATTTTTTAAATTTCTTAGCATTTTGCCTAATGGTGTGCAACTCATCCTCACTGTCACATACATTATCAGGGCATACACTATCATCATCATCATCTGATTCCTCACTATCATTAGCAAATTTGTACTCAGGGTCATCAGGATCATCTGTATCATCACTATTATCCCTATTATCACTATTATCACTATTATCCCCAACTATTTCTTCTTCCATCATTCTACTCGCATTATTATCCTCAGGCACAGTTTTTGTTTTACATTATTTAGGGGTTTGCGGAACATCAATTAGGTCATCAAGGTTAAAATGATCTACATATAAATCAATCCTACCATACAGCTTAGACACATCAACCAAATCCCTCACAGACCCATCATCATATATTACCCTGGTACCTTTAGTAAAACTAAACCCATCACACTTAAAGTAAACAAGAGCATTCACATCATAATCATATTTTTGGGCAAAATCTTTTAGGTCACGAAAGGACATCAAATCACTATCAAACTATGTAATAACCTCAGTTTTACCCCCAACATAAGTAATAGTAGGATGAGGGGTAAAATCACCATGGTGGTGAAGATGCAGAGTAGTAGACATGCCGAAAAAAACACAAAATAACATTTAAATCTATATATGTGCACATATCAACGTACTTACAGATAGATACAAGTCAATACATCTAGGGTTCGTCAATTAAGGGAATCGAACATACCTTCGATTGCAGTAATAGATCTTCAAGTGACGGTATCCGTACTCCCCCCCCCACAATGTTCCTCCAATTCTCCCCTCAATTTGACTCTCTCAATCGATTTTTTCACTTAGGGTTTTTTCCCCCAATTTTTCAATCGCACTCTTCTCTCTCAGATTTGTTTTTAATCTATTAACGTAGCTTTTCTTATTTGAAAGCCACGTAACTTAACACTTGTTGCCATGTAGATGCCATCTGAATTTGCCATTAAATAAGTAACGTCTCCCATCAAGTCAACGTCCTTGACTAACGGGGCAATCATTACTCTCAAATAGAGTGGTGTCATCGAGGCCCCGATAACTAGAAGGGTATTTTTAATATGTAACCTTCACTTAAGTGACTACTTTAAGATTTAAGCCCAATCTTTTTTATCTTTTTATGCACATTATAATTTTACATCAGATGCTTGCAACAATCTGTTAGAATCTCAATTCAATTCTCCTAAGGCTTTCTTGCAGGCCTATTTATGAGTCAGATTATATGATTGCATATTATAAAAATTACTTTCCAAATTCTATGATACTTTAAACTTCTAATGTTATGTTGCAGAACACTAACCCTTGCTTTTATAATTTACAAAGAAAAGAAGGAACCATATGTTGCTGGCCGTGAAGTCTTTTATTATCGGCATTGCTAATTATTATTCAACCACTTTGACGGGTTTACTTATAAGGTGATCGTGAAGCCGGATATTTTACCAAAATGTGTCATTGAAGCAACGGGAAGGCCAGCTATAAAGAAGAAAGTAGCTGCAGAGAATGCAGCTGAAGGGGCTATTTAGATCTTGAAAAGGGAATTTTTTTAGGTAAAAAATTTAAAGGTTGTGGCTTAGCTCAGGAAAAATGTACATCAATTTGTCATATATTTGAATCAACTAGTTATCTGAAAGATAGTTAACTGACTATAACAAATCAGTTAATATAGGGTGGGCATGAAAATTTACCTTGCAAGTTTAAGAAGTTGAGATGATGTTTTTATAATGTTCAAATGCAGAACATTATCTTTCTTCTTTGTAATTTGTATCATAGTCCCATAGTGCTGCATTATCTAGTGCTGCATTATCTGTTCTTAATGCAAACAGATTTTGTGTATTTAGGATTGATACTTGTTAAATTTTAATAATTTATTAACATTAGTTGTGCAGGATGGAACAAAGCTTATCTAGAGAATACAACAAAACATATATCGCTGAATTAAAACTCCATTTAACAATATATTACAATTTGGTGTTATTTCGAGATTTTTAAATTTTTGGTTTTTTTGTATTATTCTGTTTAAGTTATTATTTGTGTGTTTGATTGTCTCGCCTTATGCGATGTGTTTCGTTTTGTGTGATGTGGTGGTTGTGTTGAAAATTAATTTGACGGTGTATTGAGAGATCTGGATATCTCGCATCAAAAATACTTTCGGCAGGCCTATAGCAGGTAGTAGTGGGGTGCGCTTGGAACGGTGGTGAAAATTACATGTGTTCACCTCTCACAAAAAATATTTGTTCATCACATGAGGCCTCGAAGCTCGCAATTGAGTCCTCTAGAACATTAAACCATCAATGAAATTAATTTGAGGGTAAATTTTGAAGTTATTGTTTTCGGGGATGATGCATGTTGTATTGCCCGAAAAACCATTGCCTCCATTTTTTATTTTCATAATATTTGTATTCATTTTGTTAAGCAATTCGGAAATAAAATGGCTAATTATTTAGCTCTATTTATTTTTCAACTTGATTGCATGATTAGTGGGGTTTTGTCCCGATTGAGTTTTTTTCAAGTTATTAATGAAATCTATCTTAAATTTGGCAAAAAAAATCCATTTAAATTACAAAGTTTAGTGGATCTTTTATTTTTGATTTGGGTTATTCTTTGCTTTATATTCCTATTTTTTCATTCAAGTATCTCATTTGTTTCCCTCCAACCGTTCTTTAATTCTACTTCAAATAATTTTAAAATTTTATTTATTCAATCATATAATAAATTTAATATATTTATATAAATATATAATAATTATGATTTTTAATAAAAGAATTAGGAAAAAGATGTGGTCATAGTTTAGTAGGATAAGTTTTGGTAGTAGTTTAGCGGGATAAAAAAAATTATATCTAGTAGTTTAGTAATTTAGTATTTTAACATGTATATAATACTATTTATTTTTAATTTTAATAATTAAAATATAAAAAAAAATATAAAAAAAATTAGGAAGTAGCTGTGATGATTGTTTAGTAGGATAATAAATAAGAAAACTATATCTAATAGTTTAGTAATTTAGTAGTTTAACATGTATATATTAATACTATTTATTTTTATTTTTAATCATTAAAATTGGGGATAAGCGTTGAACAATAATACACCTTATTCCGGTTATTATATTATAGTATAGATATAGATTAATATTCAAAATTAATATTTATTCCATCTTATTTTCTCCCACTTTTCTCAAATATTAATTCTAAATTATTCTTACAAGGAAGACTAAATTTTATCTTAAATACATTTATATTTCATACTTCGTATACATGTTTACATATTGGGAGTCTTTTATCACAATTATTTAGATTTTTTACACATATATAGCATACTCACTTAATAAGTTAAGATTTTTGTAATGTAGATAATCTTCAAAATCAATTTATTTAATAATAAATGTTCTTGAAAAAAATTTACAAGATTAAATTTGTCATTGAAAAAAAATTGAATTTAGAAATTCCAACTACGTACACTAAAACCCCGCTAAAATAATATCCTTAAGACTAAAAAAATATTTTAAAAATGTTATCACTGTATTTATAGGTAAGTAGTTATTACCTAATAGACTATTTAATGGAGAGATACGGTATCACTATAATTTAAAGGGTAACATTGCAGTGTAATATTACACCATTCTCTCTTACTTCATTAATTAGATTTGTATGTATATATTAATAATAAAAGGATAATACTATAATTTTATTTCATTAAATAAAATTGTCCATGTGATATTTAGAAACTACCAATTGAATAACAATTTGATAATGATGAGGATTTCAGATCTTCTATATCATCTTGTTGGGGCAAAAAATATTTGGTTATGGCACCCGGCTATTATAATTGTTCACATGCTTTCAAGCACGCATCTCTTTTTGTTGCATTCACATAAGATTGAGGTGCACCAAAAATTTTATTAATTGGAGCATTGAAGGGAAGAATGATTTGGTAGAGAGTTTCATGTTCGTTATTAAGTACAAGAACTTAGCTTGGGCTTAAAGAATCGCATGAATTAGAAAATAATAATTAATTTTTTCTAGATCAGAGGCTTTGGTTTTTCAACATATACAGGTCTTAAAAGCAAAATAAAATATCAATCAGAACTATATAAAATGTACTGGTCGTATGGAAGTTCATAGCAGAACTCATAAAGCAACGGAATGTTAATTCTAGAACTTATCTACTATGTAAGTTCTTTCTTTCATATAAGAAACGGTGCCACAAGATGTCATGAATTTGATTTCTCGGTTCTTTTTTTGTTCAATCTAGGGAAAATTAGGTATCATATTTACCTCCTTCTCATTTCCACTATGACAAATGGACAACATAATGATTATTATTACTCTCTTTCGGGTGAGTAAAAATAAATTAAGGAGTAAAAAATCTATGTATGAAAAAGTACTTATCGACTAGAATCTCAAATTCCGACTACGGGCAACACTTTAAGGAATGAAACTATCAACATTTTAAGGAACTTCAAACCTTATTACTGATACGTCCATAATTTAGATCTTTTTAATACCTATTTTATGTTTGTTTTCATAATTTTATTAATAAATGAATTATTTTACTTTGTTTTGTAAGAGAAAAAAATCAAAATTTGAGCTGAAAAAGGTGCAAACAAGGAAGGAGTTGGACTATTCTCGAAGTCAAAGAAATTGGAGGAAAATCGAATACTTGTTGGAGTAGAAAAATAGAAAAGAATGAAATATTTCTTGAATAGGATTTGCAATCCAAGACCCAAGCTCATCATATTTTTTATATATATATGGGTCTCCCTTCTTGTATTTTACACACCCAACACATATACACTAATCTAGATCTAAAATTTTATTAGTTAGTTGTTTTATTCATATTATTATCATGCCTAGCTAAATTTCCTTCCCTAAAATGAAGATGAAGTTAATTTAATTAATTTTGATATCTTGTTGTTTCTATTACTTGATTCTCGTGATTTTTTAGTGCTTAAATGTTCAATTAGCAAATTGATTTTGATATATTATTTTACTGGATTTATTTTGCTTAACCTACGCTTACTCCATGAAGTTTGTGGGTTATTGTTAGATAACAAGTTTCATAGTATATACTTGTCTCGTTAACTGATTTATGTTATTTATGTAGAAAATAGAATTAATTTTAGGGTGAGTTGATATTAATTGTGATTGATTAATGAATTCAAATTTCTAGATTTTTCAATTATTTGTTCTTTGCTAATTAGGTTAACCAAACCTCATCTCAAATATGTTTGTCTAATTTGCATGATTTAAATTATTGGGATTTCGAAAGTTTCAAAATCTCCATGGATAAATCTGTATTTGTTACAATTAAACACTTTGTGCTTGCAGTTATTATATTTTACACATCAACTACAAAGGGGCAAGTTTGGATATCCAATCCTTCCTAAATTTGTTGGTTGCAACTAGTGCTGCAAAGGAAAGACTGGATATCCAAACCTACTGCCTTATATTAAGGTTTTATGTTCCTAAAATTGTTGCTAGTTTCATCCAATCCGGGGGGTGAGCACGCATCACTACTAGAAATATGGGATTAGACATCGGTTCAGAACCGATGTTAAAAAAAATCTGAACCGATGTCTTCGCGTGTGATGTTAAATGTCATCAGCCTTTGACATCGGTTAACAGCCGATGTCTATTACAGTGCTATACATCGGTTTTAAGATTAAATGTGATGTCTTTACAACAAATTTCAGCTTATATTACAGTATTTTTAGGTGAATATGAGTATATTATGAGATATTTATCCATTAAAACATGAGACCTACAAGCTCTAAAAGCCATTTATTAAAATTCTTTCGAACAAACCGATGTGAAATGCTAGATCAGACATCGGTTAGATTAGTTGTCCGATGTGAAATGTTTGATCAGACATCGGTTAAATTAGCCCCCCGATGTGAAATGATGGATAAGACATGGGTGTTCTTCAAGAAACTGATGTTAAATCTTTTTGTTTAATATCAGCCAATTTCTCTAACCGATGTTATTTGACTTAAAATACATTGAGTTTCTTTTCAGAACCGATGTCAAATGACTATTTCACATCGGTTTTTAGTTCTTTTTTGTTTATTATTATTTTACATGATGTCTTTTATACATTTTTTACATCGGTTTATATTTACCATTGTGATGTTAATGTGGTGTAAATTACAAGCCATCCTGGTCCTATTTTACAGCCACATGAACCAATTACATTTACACAACCAAAAAAATACCAAACAACGCAACATCCAACCAAAAACATCCAAAAATATCCAACAGAAACATAAAGATATATTGATAGCAAATTTCTTAACATTGAATCCAACAAACTCAATTCGTACATATATTCAAGTCCAAAATAAACATCCCAACCAAAAACAATAAAACCCAAATTCCTTAGTTATTACATCCGACATTATAAATATCTCTAATGCTTGTAAGTACCACTAACTGCATCATGATGCTGCGCAATTGCCAAAGCATCAGCCAAACTGTCAGTTGTAGGTGGCCTGCTTGACTTCTTCCCTTAAAATGTTATAATAGTGAGTATGTGTGTATGTGTGTGTGTATACTCCATCTAAGGAATTATACCACAGTGACAGTGTAAAAGCCCAGCAGACCAAGCTGATGATCCAAGAAGGAAAGTGACTGGAATTAAACTACTGAAGCAGATTTAATATTGGACTAGTAATCATCTTATAGTTAAATCAAATACAAGATGTTGTAACGATCCTCACATTTTCTTCAATGGTATTAAGATCATTTCAAAAGGAACCAGAAATGACCCATACTTGTGATAGACTGAATTTGTATTGATTAATTAATCGTGGCGCCCATACATTAATGCTGGCTTTAGCTCCATAATATTGATCTCCAGTGGCCAATGCTACTGCATGTTATAGTCAGGGGATCATAGTTCAGTTAGAAGCACAATTTGATAAGATGGCATGCAGCTTCTTGTTAGATTTATGCCATGCTTAATTGTATTTCTTTGAACTTTTCGATTGCTTAGCCCTTCGTTTAACAATATCGACATTCTGATAGTTTGTGATCAGTTAAGAAAACACCATATAGATAGATTTGTCTATAAATTGATAACTTATGTATCACAATACAATTTTCGGTATCAAAAAAATAGTGTAGGTATATATAATTCATTAAGAAGGAAAGGTTTTGTTCCATGAGAAGCTTTAGAAAGTCCACTTGAAAAAATTAGCTGTTTAATTGCACAGTCTAAATATAAATGGTTATCGGATTTTAAAACTGAGTAAAGAATCAACCTCAGGATCATTGCTTGTGGTGTCTCTTCATCGAATTTTCCTTCCAAATCTCCGGACTGAACTTGCTCTTAAAACATCTTGCTCTGTAGTTTTTCTGATTGGAATAGTTCCTTCAGGACATGATTCACTTGTATTCATCCAGGCCTGAATAACCTCTGTCGAAAAATCTATTCATTCATTATGTTTTGGCCTCTCAGGTGGTTCCTGCATAAAAAAACCTTTTAGACAAATCTTTAGGCGATGAATTTTGACTTAATAGTCGTAAACATAGCTTGGATTGATTGAATGGAAGCAGAATAAGCAAGTATAGTACCAATGGCTTCTGCCCTTTGAGTAGGGGTGATCAAAAGCTGGTTGAAGGTGAGATAAAACACACTCTACAACATCTCCATCAGGTCTCTGCTAAACAAAAGAAAACAAAAATCACAAACTTCATTTCAAAAACAAACATAATCACAAACCTTAAATAAGCCCTTGCTCTCTGGAGCTTCCTTATCGTGTCTGGAGGCCTGAAAGTCTGGTTGACAGGATTATGATGCACAAGAGAACAATATAACTCTGATGCTCACAAGTAGTTGCAACTAAACAAAGGCAGCCAGATTGGCAACAAAGGCGGCTGACACTTCAAACATAATAATATATTAAATGAACTCGTAAATTAAATAAAAGTAAACAGCATATACCAATAGGTCCATCTTTCTGGTCTTTGCAGAAATCCATAATATCTTTCATGCTATTGACCACCTCAGATATCTGTTACAAAGTGGCTCTGCTTAATTAAAGAACTCCAAATCAACCAACATTGTACTAGAATAAAAAGCAAGAACCTACCTGTAAGCACCACACATATCTTTTAAAAAATCCCAGACCATTCAGAGACTTCAACTCCAAACTCTTTGCAAGTTGACGGCCAGATGTCACCACCCTGACATAATAATAAAGTCAGTTGTAAACATTGCGAGTTTGGACCAACTGTGACCAAATAATTACCCACAACGGTGAACCAAAACTATATTAATAATTTTAACCATCTAAATTGTCAACAGAAAAGATCAGAATTGACTATAAAAATGAATATTTTGATACATAAAATGTCACCGATGATGTAATCTCGAACACCACAATAGAACACAAAACTTGCAAGCATATAGCAAGAATATATATCATATATGCAAGCCAGCTACCTAAGTATAAGAAGTTACTAAAGGAATAAACTACATATAATAATGAAATCCTAGGGACAACATGACAACAGGCAACATACAATAATATAAAAATAAGATGGAAATGTACAAGATTATGGAAATAAATGGAGGATGGTTCCCCCAGCACATGAAGCTTCAAACTTTACCTCGTACGATATTTTGTCAATCTTGTCCATCATTCCCTCTCCTTCAATCAAAGTGTAGTTATACACATAATTTTCTTCATTGAGGTCGTCGATCTGGTGCTTTAAGTACCTAATTTTGCTTCCTGCGAGCAGGAAAATAGGTCTGTCAATATATGCTTTCAAAATAAAAGCAAATAAATAGAGGTACATGTTAAATGTATATAGGCCAGAGTCATCTTGCCTTCCACAAAGTTGATCTGTTTAATGCTTCCTACTCCCCCATCTCCTTTCAGGAGTTCAATACTCTTAATAGCATGTGGCAATAGTTTTGGAATTAAATTTTTGGAGTCAACTATTGAAGCCTTGAATATTCTCGCTGGAGCAACCGGAAATGTGAGCTCATCTGTAAATGTAAAGATACCCATGAGATCTTAATTACGTAAGAATATAGATCAAAATCAAAAGCTTTATGTTGTATGAGAAACTGTATGATTATAGAGATTAGATGAGAGAGGTATCTATCTATAGTAATTTAAGAATCAGAGATCTTGTTTGCTTAATTTAACAACTATGAATATATTTGATTCTGTTTCGGTGAAATTCGTTGAATTGTCCAGTATGCAAGGCCTGCAAGCATTGCACTATAGGTTGTGAAAAGGTATCAGTTGCCCACTTGCCACAAACAACTAACATATAAAGGACAAAAAATTAAAAAATTAAGAAACTTCAGATAACATGCAAATTAAATGTGTGTGGCCAAATTACTAAAATGTTGGTACGCAAACACGCGGGTAGAGAAAATGGCTTCTGGCTACACAGTATCTTCAAGTGTACTAAAAAACCATTTAAGTGTCATCTATTAGGAGGGACTACCAGCACCTCCAAATATGCCAAACCTTGCGGGAAGTAGAATCATATTAAGCATGAGCAATATTGTTGCATTATAAATCCCTACAACTAGCTACCGTTACTCATAAACTGAATCCAAAGCTAGAATATCTCAGCATAGTACTCGTCTCACTGATCGAGAGTTCAAAATACACACAGCAAATCTTATAAATGGAATAATAAATGTACCAACATAAATATGGATGCTATTATTGGTATAGCACTTGATCATTGAGAAATTGCATACCATCGAGGGAATTATGATTCTGCAGTAACATCAAAACTGGTCAATTATGATTCTGCAGTAACATCGAAACTGGTCACGAACTTCCGAATGTAAAAAGCACACAGCGCCATCTGCCTCCACCTGCGCCATCTTAGAAGACTGAGACCACACTGGCTTCTTTGTTACCAACTCCACATTCGCTTGCTCCATCTCTGCATCCCTCTAATTCTTATATATCTGCATTTCAGTCTTCACCCTTATCTCCCCCTTATTTTCTTCTCCTTGCCTCCTTGTTGACATAATCTTCGATTCTGCATCGATCTTTGCTGCATTCTGTAGTGTTAGTCCCTCTCGTTCCTTGGCTCCAATTGCACCCTTCATCTTGGCCTCCAAAACATCAATCTTAGCCTGATTAGCTGCCTCCATCTAAGTCTTCTGGCCTAGATAAGAAAAGTACTCATATCCAGGAACATCAACAAGCTGCTTCATATTTGAATTATAAATATAAAGACCAAACTGATCGAATTCAAGATGAACCTTATCAAAAACCTCTTGTTTAAACTACTTAGTACTGCATCATTGCAGGCGACACCGCCGCTTCAGGTTCCTCTTTACCCAATATCAAAACCTAAATATCAGCAAAACAAAGCATTATACCTTCAACTTCATGTAATTATTTCCAATAACCATATCACACCCCTATCCCTATTAGCCTAAATAAATAAAAATTAAGCCCAAACAAATATAAATATATAGAAATAAAAAACATAACACCTCATTTAGTACTCAATAAACTTACTAATCATTACCAATTGTCTATGAGAAGACACAGAGATTTTTAATTTCGATAAAATTAGCACCTCACAGTCACCAAATTAGAGTAGAAAATATAAGCAGTAGGTAAGCCCTAAATATATATAATAGAACTATACTAGCTAAGAATGTAAATTAACATAAATGAATAAACTGAAACACTAACAATAAAAGAGATCGGGAGAGAGACATGGGAGAGAGAGATAGGGGGAGAGAGAGGGGGGAGAGCGTGAGGGGGAGAGAGAGAGATGTACCCAAGAACTCGACGATATTTTTGGAACGAAACACATGGCCCTTTCCAAGCTCTAAAGCCACTATTTAGGTTTAACCTTACCAATTTGAAGCTCGATTTGGTTCTTAATCAGGTCCAATTTCAGTGTCGATTATGTACTAGTTTCTAATTAGGGTTTACGAAAGGGAGTGGCAAGAAAAGAAAGAAAGAAACGAGAGATGAGGAAGAGTCGTGGTGTTTGAGATGAAGTTCAGGTTCGGGAGAGAGAGAGAGAGAGTTGCCATCGATGTTTGAGAGAGAGAGAGTCTGGCCTGCAGGCAAAGTGGGAAAGAGGGGAGAGGGGAGATGGTTTTGGAAAGAGGAAAATGAAATGTGTAAAGGGGGAACAATTATTTTGTTAAAATTAAACGGGGGGAAAGTGTACTGGAAAGGGGGGAAAAGACAAGTAAATTTTTATTTTTTTTAAAAAAAAGAGCATAGACAACGGTTAACAAAATTAACCGATGTCAAAGTTAAAAGCACATATTTGGCCTTTTTAATTTCTGAACATAGACAACGCCTACTATGTGAAACCGATGTCAGTATTCGTATTCAACATCGTTTTTTTCTAAACCGATGTTAAACATGATTTTAACATCGGGTGCATTACATGCCGATGTCTAAGCACCGATGTTGTATCTACTATTTCTAGTAGTGCATGCTGATGTCAGAGTATACGATTTTGGTTGATAAGTACTTCCTTAAAATATAGATTTATTACTCCCTAATATATTTTTGCTTACCCAAAATATGGTAATAGCAATAATTGTGTATTACTATATATCATAGTGGCATTGAAAATTACTTAAATATGGTACAAAGTTTTTCCCAAATTGAATAAATAATAAACAAAGAAATCAGATTCAAGACATTTTCTAACACAGTTTCTTATATAGAAGAAAAAATGTATAGAGTTGAAGGGTACCACAATAAATTCTAGAATTAACATTTTGTTGCTTTATGAGTACTGCTTCGAACTTTCACACCATCGGTACTATTTTATCTAGTCCCAATTGGTTTTATATTTTGTGTTCATGATATATATATATATATATTGTTGGATATATTTGAGATTTCATGTCTAATATAATTTGTGTTTAGTTTTCAGAACTTAACAACAGGACAAATTAGGACTTACTGGAATCAGGATTTACTGGAAGTCAGAACTTCATATCAGAACTTAAGGTCATATCAGAACTTAAGTGCCTGTTCCTTGAAACTCTGAGAGCTTAACGACTTAAAGGTCCTGAAAGAATTTCTCACTGCATTGTTTCCTCAGGGTGGTGGTTGGGGGTAAAAGTATAAGTTTTGTTTAGGCATGTCCAAGAATTTCCCCATAGGATTACCGTCCTGGTTCTCCCTAACTTGCTCGACTTCTGTATTCTCAGTATGAAATGTTTCATCCTTCTCCCATAATCGGGGTTATCTTATACGTTAAAATCCTTGTTTTCCACTTCATTATGTTATGGGTTCCCTCTTTCTTGATGGCGACCTCCCTGACTATCATATTCAGTGTTTGCCCTAAATCTTATTCCTCGAACCATGGCTTTCATCTAAGATCCCATCCTTAAGCTTTTGAATATTTGGAACCCAAATTCTATAGGAATACCTCATTATTCTCTTATCATCTTTCTCGGTATTAATATCTTCTCTATTCATTGGCTCTATGCCTTCATTCATCACTTTTTCTTGGCACAATATGATCTTTTCCAATAATTTGGGCTACATTACAATCTCAAACAGCTTTTCGGTACCGGCTCCGGTTACCTTCACTTCTATTTCCATTTTCTCGAAATCTCTTACCAATTCTTCCGAAGATATTATCCGGCAAAATAAAATAAAAATGAAAAAAATTCAGTGAACTATTGATTCGTCCATACCACCGGTAAAGTTTGGAAGACCACGACTGATCTTGAGTCTCTCCTTTCTACTAAGGGCGTCAGTGACCATATTGGTTTTTCTTGGATGATAAAGAATCTCATAATCATAATCCTTGATTAGATCTAACCACCTCCTCTGGTGTATGTTGAGCTTTTTCTGTGTGGAAATATACTTGAGCTCTTATGATTTGTGTAAATCTCGCACTTCTCTCCATACAAGTAGTGCCTCTAATCTTTAGGGAAAAACTATTGTCGTGAGCCCAAGATCATAGGTGGGATATCGAATTTTATATTCCCTTAATTGTCTTGACGCGTACGCGATTACCTTACCATGCTGTATAAAAACGCATCCTAATTCCTTGTGTGAAGTGTCACTACAAATCACAAAATCTCTTTTTCCATCCGGCAACGCCAACATAGGGGTTGTCACCAATCTTTTCTTCAGTTCTTAAAAGCTGCTCTCACAATTCTCTGTCCATTCTAACTTCTCGGTCTTATGAGTAAGCCGCGCTAAATGGGATGTTTTCATTGCAAACTTGAACGAACCTACGATAGTAACAGGCCAATCATATCTCTGGCAGTCATCCTGACTACGGTCATGGATTCCTTAGCGATAATCTCTTCAGTCTTGTTAGGATCCTTCACGGGATCCTCCTCAGCAATAACCCTTCTAGGATAACATCCTTAATCACTACATCCTTAATATGAACATCATTTGGTCCCTTGTTAGGATGCTCCATTGGATCTGCAATCTGATCCCCAATATATAGTAAAATATCATCATTTTGTTGCTCTTGAACTTTAGGGTTCGGTGCCCCGTTACCTTATACGATAACGAACTATGCTACTACCATGATATTCATAAGGGTTCCCGTAAGGGTTTTAATTGTCAGTACTACGTTAGGTAGTCCGACTATGAACTTGGCAAGAGTTCTTATTATCTTAGTGAACTTTATATTTTAACGACGCATCATCTATGAGGTTTATAACGCTTAGCTCTGATACAATTTCTTTAACACCCCCAAATACGGGGTCGGGGATCCGGGTTGTCACGAGTTCCATTTCCCTTAATAACACCCAATCTTAATAAACAACCAACTACTGCATATTGTGACCCCACAATAAACACACACATCACAAGTTATAGTCTCAGAGATGAATACCAAAATAATCACAAGTCATTTTATTCCACAATTAAAAGTCATTACACCTTATAAGGATTTCTGAATAGCTTTACATAATTTTTGCCCTTATTACAATTCGTAAATATACATAAGTCAGGTCCATCAAAAGTTGAAAGCCTAGCCTATTGGTAGTTCCTACCTCAGCTACAGCGGCATCAATGCCTACAGGAAACTGCGGAACATTTCCTATTCGCTTGCGAATTGGGAGCTTGGTCATGTTCATCTTGTCTATCTGTTGTTCTGTGATGAAAGAAGAAAGCAAGGGTGAGCAACAAGCCCACCGAAATAATATGCATAAATTAACAATATATGAGCATTCTCATAGTACTCATGAAAGTCTTGGTCAAGAAGAAATGATCCAAGTTTGATATCTTAACACGACCAAGTCGCAAAATATTCAGTATATATGTATATATACTTTTCAAAATCTTTGAAATCATTTTCCATGTATAATATACACAGAGTTCCATTTTATAACTGTATAAAAATATCATTGCAAGGTGATCTCATATATCTAACCTTGTCTCAATGTTTTTCTGAAAATCTTTGTCATGCATAAGATAATCATTTACTAGATATAAGTTGAAAAGATGAAGTTACAAGATACTCCAATATACTTATATCTTTTTCCGAATACTACTTGAACTACCATCGTTCAAGGTATAAATAGTTCATCCCATAGATGAAGCAACAAGACAAAACTTGTATAGAATCAATCTTTAAAATATCATCAAAATGAAATGAAGTTACGAGATACTTCATTTGATGAAAACATCATTTTGAAAACTCGACCATGCCAAAAACTCAACAATCGCCCAGCCGTAGCCTTTCTATCGAAGTGCTCTGGGTAGTGTTGCAGAAATATCCAACTGGATGATGAACTCATTACGGGAGTTTGCCGCGCCAGGATGACCACTCACGATGATCAGTCGCAGTAGTACAACCCCACAATTTTCTACATATAGAGGAGAACACTCGGATTTACTTGTCGACCTAACGTTGGACTCCTAAGGAATGGACCGTCTTAGCGGAACTTCCGGGCCATTTGGGCCAATAAATAAGGCTGGGCCGGCGCCACTCGACCACTTACGCCATTCCTAATTCAAATGAAATCCATGACTATGAAATGTAAAGCTCGTCTCCCCTTTCCCCAAGTAGGAACTTGTTGATACGACTCTACCAAGAAGTCGCATCTAGTTGGAAAGAAAACTCACCGATATTTCCCAGGCGATGCCTGTTAATGGATTAACTTATTCCAAGAATTTTACCTCCCGAATGTTGGGTAAGTAATCAAAAACTCTTTTATCAAAACAGCAACCTTGTTGTGAATATACAAATACATCACGGAGCCGGATCCCTCAGATTTTTTGAAAGAGTATTTAATCCCCTTCAAAATAAAGATCTTAAATTTGAAAACGAGTTTTGGGATTCGCTCTAACTTTCAAAAATAGTTTTGATAAAGTTTGAAAATAATCTCTGGAAATATTTAAAGTAAGAATGATTTGATAGTATCAATCATTTTCCGAATACTTGGCGAATATTGACACATTATTCTTTAAGAAAATAAAGAATATTATTTAATAAAATAAGCGGAGTCATAAGTCCTCGAATGAATATTCAGACTAATATTTATTAAATAAAATAAGCTGAGTCATAAGTCCTCGAATGAATATTCAGACTAATATTCATTAAATAAAATAAGCGGAGTCATAAGTCCTCGAATGAATATTCAGACTAATATTCATTTATTAATAGAAATAAAATAAGTTTCATAAGTAGAAACTATATTCAAATAATTAAACTAGTCTTTGAATGTAATTGGAATCTTAAATGAATATTCAAAAAAATAATATTCACTTATAATATAAAACTATTGAATAAACATTATTCGATTAATAGTTTTGAAAACTATTTATATATATATAATATACTCGGGAACATCGCCTCCCGCTTTAGAAAAATATTCAACTCTGGGTCCCCTATACTAAAGGTATACGCAAGTACTGCTTATCTCTAGCATAGGTATTATGCAGTTTATAATCAATTGAATCAACAATGAGATATCAAGATTACGAAACAGGCATGCATATGTATTTCATATTGGCATGCTCCAATATATCGCAAGATTTGCTAATAACAATCATGCACTTATCACAAGATAATGCATATATATATTTACATCACAACAACGGTATAACGGGTAGAAAACTTGCCTGAGCGTTCCGGGATAGACTTAAGCTTAGAGTGGGTCCGGTAACCTATGAACAACAACATAAGCCGGAATTAGACCACGGTCACTTACGAAACTAGTCAAAACTCACTCATACCCTAACGGTCGCTTTCGGTCGCTTATACGCTTAATGATTTGCATTAATCGCTCGCGTACCCTTGGCTCCACTAATTTTAATAAATTAACCGTTATGAATTTTAAGGAGACTTTTTCGCAAATACTTTAACAACTTCCTAATCCACCTTACATAATTGTTTCGTAATCCAATTAGTTTTTTAAGGGTCTTAAACAAGGTTTTAAAGTAAAGCGAGGGGTAATGGTTCGCTCGCGAAACGCCGTTACTTAAAACGGTCGTTTCTCCTAAACCGTACATCGGATCTAAGCGAACCACATACCAAAATGAAGCTTACGAAATGATCTAGATAAAAATGGCAAAGTTCAGAATCTTACAGTGAGTTCATGGGTCCTGAAGCTAAGCACAAAAATAGTCTAAGGTAAATCAGGCATTACGACGGCTATGTTTACGCGATTCCCAAAATAATTACCACTCTAAATCCTCATCAATTCACTCACATCCTCCAAAAATAAATAACACAATAAATACAACTTAAACCACTGAAAATTCAGTTCACACTCCAAGGTTTTACCAACTCATTCAATCACTACAAATTCACCATTCAAAATCAACACAACTTCACAAAAATCACTACTACGCGTGGATCTAACTATACATTTACCAATTCATCTAAAAACTCAAACAATCAAGCTTAGTACTAAAGGTCAAGAAGTTTTTATACCTTGATTTTTGAGTGAAAAGTTGCTAGGGAGCCTTAAAAACCTTGACCAATCCTTATACAAGCTTAGATCTCACAAACAATCAAGAAAACACAAAGTTAGATTTTGAAGTTTCTAAAAGTCCGATTTAAAAAACTGTAAATATGAGGGTCTTACCATGATTATTTGGACGAGACTTGTGATTATTTTGGTATTCATCTCTGAGACTATAACTTGTGGTGTGTGTGTTTATTGTGGGGTCACAGTACGCAGTAGTTGGTTGTTTATTAAGATTGGGTGTTAATAAGGGAAATGGAACTCGTGACAACCCGGATCCCCGCCGGATTTGGGGGTGTTACAGGATAATTTGTTACCTCCCACTCTTCTTCTCCATATATAGGTTCCACAATATGCTAATAACATGACATAAACATATCCTTGTGGTATGATTGATGGATGAATGGTTCAAAGGGTTTCTTACTCCAAGCAATGCAGGCACATGCTTGGTAACATTAGATTCCATACAACTCCCACTTCTTGCAAGCACATGTATGAGCATCTTGATCAACAACCATCTCATATCCACCAGATGACATTATGACCAGGTATCTTGCTCCTCCATTCCAAACAACATGACAGCCTCTACTTTGCTCTATTGCTCTAAAAATAGAGTTAATTGTCAATAAAATATAAATGTGTCTAGTAAGCAAGTGTGTACATGCACTATAAATTAGCAAAATAACCACAACAAAAAGACAAATTAGCAACTTACTTGTTAATCCTTCCCATAGCATTAGGGCAAATGGGGTTCAATACATAACCTTTTTGCATTTTATCCCTCCTCATCTGAATCCTCTCATTATATCAACATGTATGGATTTGAACATAAAAATTATTGGAAAATCCCTATACCTCTTTATGCTACTGTTGAACACCTCTGAGTGGTTGTTTATAAACATGTCTGATTTGCAAAAAGGTCTGAAAGGACTCCTAGACCACTGTGATCTAGGTTTCTCACTTAACCAATCAAAACAATTCTAGGATAGCTGTATATACAATGTTACTATCATGGTAGTATTAAAATCAATGTTTGTATATTAAAAACACTCATAGTGTCAAGCTTTACCTTTTTCATCTTCTCCATGTGTTTGTTAAAGGTGTGGTCAGTGGTGGCCCTAGCTGCCAACCACAACAGCATCTTTACTCATATGCCTTTGTGGTCCTTCCACATATTTCTATACAAGTGGATCACACAGAACTTATGTTCTACATTTGGGAACACTGCTTCTAGTACATTTATCAAGCCCTATAAATAACTAGGTGTTAGATATAAAGGTTTATAGTACGTACAAGGGAATGATATTTTCAAATTAATTGAATGCACCTTTTATCTGCCTGATACAAATGTGAAGGCACCACTATTCTGAATCCTTAGAACATCATTTATAAGCTGTAGGAACCAGTTTTAGCTGTCATTGTTCTCTGTCTCAACAACTGCCCAGGCCAGTGGGTACATTTTATGATCAGTACCCATTGTAGCCAAGAGTTGACCACCATAAGGGCCTTTAAGGTGACACCCATCAAGCCCTAGCAAGGGTCTACACCCAGTCTTGAAACCATTTTTTAGTGGAGCAAGGAAGATATAAAATCTCTTAAACCTCTCCCTACCATCAGGCATTTATTGGTCTTCAGTCATCAATTGAATGGTACTCCCTGGCATTGCTTTCAATAATGCATTTTCATAGTCCCATAACTTGGCATATTGCTCTACATGCTTTCCCTTAACCTTCTCCGATGTTTTTTTCTTTGCCCTACCAATAGTATCTATACTCGCATGAGCAGTGCCAGTCATTAACAACCTTCTGCAAGAATGACCGCAAAGGCCATGTAGGGTTAATCCTTATGTCATCCTCATATTATTCTGCAATCCATCTAAAATTAATCTGTTTCTGATGAAATATGGTATGGCATGTGTGATTTGGATTGTATACTTTTATCTGGTATGAATCTGTCCTTCGCATTTTACTAGCATAGATCTTCCATTGAGTTTGAGGTCATTCTCTCATCATCACTTAAGGCATAGTGAGTAGAACAGTCACTTCCATTCGGTCCATCTTCTTCATCTGCATTGACTTCATCTTTGGTATTATCAATCAATGGCCTGCTTGGAACTTTGTCTTGAACCACACTATCCACCCCAATTTTTCTTTTACCCTGTGCCTTCTCCTTTTCCTTGGCATGTGCCCTGGATTCCCTCTTTCTAATTCTCTCAGACTCGTGATCATGAATTTCATCATCAGTGCTATCCACATTGGATGAAACTGAGAAAACTATAGTCAGACATCACATCCCTATCAGTTACAGGATTATATTCCTCATCAGTATCACCATCACTATACTCTACATCATCCACATCATCTAAAGGATTGTTCAAATTGTCTTGCACATGCTCACCATCCACATACTCAATGTTTGGATCCTGAGATGATGCATACTCTTGTGTTGGATTCCCATCAGTACCAACAGCATATACAACCTTCATTGTTATGGAATAACCATGTATAACCATATATGGTGGCAAAAACTCACACATTTCAACCACATTTGCATCATTTTCAATTGGATGAAAATCCCTATTCATGTCTATTTTAGGCCATTTGTAGAAGAAGCTTACAGAACCTAACTCACCAGTCTCTTTACCCATTGAAATTAACTCAATCAAACTCATTGTGTCAGCATCACATAGGTCAAAATAATCTACAGTCCCACCCACATATTCAGTAGGGTTCACTCTAAATTCCCCACCATGATGATAATTTATACTAAAAAGGCATGAATCTTCTACATAAAATAAAGGGACTTTAAAATAATGGGACTTTAAATCTAATTTTATGCACATGAAAAGCAACAGACACATCACTATCTTAATAATACAAGATATACTATAAACAATTTCCTTTTACTAGACAGCATCAAACACAAAGGGTCCATAGTGGAGCCAATTAACCAAATCAATATTGAAACCCTAAAATCAAAATAATATAACTTTACATGTATCTCTTATAATAGACATTAAACTGAAGATAAACACATAATCATAATTTAGTCGATACACACGCACACGAAGTGAAGGCCGGAAACTACCTCCATAACGAGGATCCTCGTCAGGAAAGTACACATCTACGTCCTCTGCAGCTCTTCAAAACCAGACCATGCCAATAGAATTTTGATCGTCCTTGTGGTAATATTGGGTGGGAAGATGAAGGGGTAATGAAGAGGGAAGAACTTTTAGAGTAATTAGTAAAGTTACGGGATGTGCTTTTTACTCATATGTAATTAAACTGTAAAAAGAAAAATGAAAAGACTGATTTACCCCTCAAAAAGTTAATGGAGTTAGGGATAACTCACGGCGATACACAAAGTTTAAGTAATTATTAAATGCAGTACAGCATGTTCTAGATTTTGAACTGCAATATCTCAATCGGTCTGACACTTAAAGTGCACGTACACAAAGTGTTTTTTACTCTTGAATTTTAAAACATTGATAACATTCTATGTAGACTGGGAAATTAGGGGGCTTACAACGCCAAAGTTCCCGGTGCAGGGGGGTCATTAATTAATCGGAGAGGGATGTACGCCAGTACTTCAAAGTTCTAAGTGCAGGGTTTTATTAATAATTGGAGAGGGATGTTCGCTATGAGAATTAGTCTAG
Source organism: Apium graveolens (assembly GCF_009905375.1). Classification (NCBI taxonomy): domain Eukaryota; kingdom Viridiplantae; phylum Streptophyta; class Magnoliopsida; order Apiales; family Apiaceae; genus Apium; species Apium graveolens. Next base: position 10,537,501 of record NC_133648.1, on the reverse strand, counting down.
GTGCATGTAATTTTTAATAAAATCTCTCTAACTCTCCCTCTCCCCCTCACCCTCACCCTCCCCTTCTCCCTCCCTCACACTGATTCTCTTTAGAAGTTTGGAGTGTTTTGATTGGTATAGTTGTTGTGAATGCAGGGGATCCACCATTATTAAAAAGTGTTGATCAATCAAAATAAGCCAAAATTATAGAAGTTTGTGCTTATTGTGTATATATGTGTGTGTGATTGTGTGAATAAACTGATGTTATATTTATATATATATATATGGTAAGGCTCTAGGAAGGTCCTCACTATCAAGAGTACTAGAACTATATCCTGGCCATTGATTTATCAAGTTATTAAATTTAATCAGATTAAGAAAACAAGGCATTTATTTATATAGAAACCGTATAATATGATCCATATACGGTCTAAAATAGGAAACAATATCAAATAATTTCATCATTATATCACATGATTGATTATACATGGAAATCCATATGATTGAGTTTGTTGATTATCAATCAATAGATTCCTTGTTATTATAGGGATATTTAGTTTCCATTAACATAATCATTTAAGGTTTGAATAAGCTTTCAATCATGTAACCTTAGAGACAACAATGGAAGATCAACACCAGAGGTTAATATTATATTCTTCATTATACCTTCATATAATTTATCTTTATTTTTTTGCAGAATCGCATATGAACTTTATATTTTGACTTCATTTTTTGTAGAATCTTTACTGATGCCTATGAACTTCAAGACCATTGTACAGAACAGGTGAATTTCCGGTCACCTGTTTATATCAAACCTTATATGATTTCTGTTGTTATAAAATCTCTCACTGATGAACAGAGAAAGTGGGTCAGTGATACTGGTTTTGGGTGTGTGCTAATATTTACTTTAAGAGAATACCCAAAAATTATTACCAGTTTCATAATGAATTCTTTAAAACGATCAGCAACTTCTATTTGTATTAACGGGGTATGTATTAGCTTTTATGAAACGGATGTTCAGAGGGTTTTAGGTTTACCAAATGGTGTCAAGGAAATAGATTTTATAGAGGATGATAATTTTATATCTATGTGGAAAACACAGTTTAGTGAAGAACAAATTTGCAATGAAGTTATGTTATCGACTCTCTGTGAAAAAGTTAAGAAATCTTATGGTGTAGATGACTGTTTCAAAAATAATTTCATTGTGTTGCTAGTAAATTTCCTGATAGAAGTAACAGTTAGTGCTTTTGCAAATAGAAAATTTGTATTGTTCCATGGTGATCCAGACAAATGTTTCAATTATAACTGGTGCAAGTATCTAATTGTTGTGTTGGAAAGTTCTGTTGAAACCTGGTGCAAAGAATTGAACAATTCATTATTTAATAGCTCGATGGCATTCCTCGTGGTTAGTACAACGACCTGAAATCATTTTTTAGATTTGTCAAATGTGTAATTAATTTGTTCTTATTTTCTTATAATTTTTCAGTTTTACTTTCTGAAACACTTTGAATCTGACATCGATCATGACAAAGAACAATATATTCCTTCATTTGTCAATTGGACTAAAATTATAAACTCTGATGGAATAACAAAATCAGTTTGGGCTAAAGTTGTGAGAAATTTGAAGAACGCTAACGTAGCTGCGCAACATAATGTACTACATCTAATATAAATTGTTTTTTGTCTATTAGAACACTTTTATACTTAGGTTATAATGACCTAAATACGTTTACGTACAGGAACATACAGATGATATGGTTGTTGACAACATAATTAAAGAGGTATGTGATGACATAAAACTAGATTTTCAGGATGATGAAGAATGCACACCAGAGGTAATTATAGTCAATATACTCACTAGTATGCATAATATATGAATTCTAAAATAATTTTGATTTGTATGGTATCTTAGATTTCCCTGACATGCCTTAAAGAATCAATCAATGACTACAAGGATTATCAAGAGAAATGCATATTAAAGAAGGTGTTTCTAAACAATCGCCGGAACAACTTAATAAAGGTTCAGGAAAGTGTGACCGAGACGTATGGAATATGGTCAATTCAGATGTACACTGCAAAAAGTGAGCTTGTTTGTCTATGTTAAGATCATTTGTTAAAGTTTTGTTCTTTCTTCATGGTCACGTGTTTTCTTTAACTAGCAGTGCTATATACTTTAAGTGGAAAGAAGTCATATGTTGCAAAAAAGACATACAATCAATTAACTTTGATGAGTTTATTACGAGTCCAGTAATAGATAGTTGGGCATGTTACCTGAATCTTTGCAAGAACAAACCAAGAAAGGACTTACCAGGAGAGTTTTTTGTAGTTCGCTAAACACGGTGAATATAAAAATAAATAATACCTTGATATAAACTCCACATATTATTAATGGATTATTTGAAGAAAACATTGATCATATTTTTCTTAAATTTAATTTACAGTTGAAAGACATTAACACGATAATGATGAGTTATTAATGTACTATTTAAATAAAAATAATTGCATTTTAATGCCTGTTTGTTACGATCTGTTCTACCATTTGCAGGGTTTTTTTCCGATGATCACACTTAATCATCATTACGTTGTATGTTACAATATCGTTAACTCCGTATTTGAAAATTTGGACAATAGGCAATCTGACAAAATGTCATATGAGCTTTATGGAGTGCAGATTTTTGAATTGGTATAAGTATAATACTAATGTGTTCTCTAATACGATGTCTAATATTTATGTGTAGACAATATACAGGATTTCCTATTTATTAATAACATTTTTCTATGACAATTACAGCATAAGCACTTTACTACGTACCTGAAGAATAAAAAACATGGAAAGTATATGGAGTGTAGAAACTTGCTTCCGGAGCGGATTGTCATGGAATGGCAACAAAATTTAATGATGTAGATTGTGGTATTTTTACAATACGTCATATGGAGTCTTATATGGGAGGAGGATCTCAAAACTGGAAGTCAAATATACTACCTGAAAGTGTAAGTGTTACAACATTTTTGCAAATCATTAATGTTAACAAATTCTAAAAGAAATTTTCTCAATATTTTTTGCAGTATTCACAGATGATCCAGTTGAACAAATTACGTATTAAAGTTGTCCACACTCTTCTTTATAGCGTATATAGAGCGTTGTACAATTTTTTTTTTAATTTGTTTAATCGGCAGCTTATCTATTATTTGGATTTGGTTAATTTTTTCATTCAGCAGCAGTCAATTATAGTACTGTATCACATTAGATCCCCCCAATGTTCCTTTAGTTTCTTTATCACATTTTTCTTGCTTCAGCCATATTAACTAGCGTTTCAGTACGTAATCTACACTTTCCTAAGTCTCCATGTCCATAAAAAATAAATTTTGTGTAAGAAACTACAAATTTATTCGTTAATCTACAATTATATACTAATTAAAAATTAACAAAATTCTTTAATCAATCTGACGATGAACTTTTATCAATAGATGAATCTGAAAATAGGAATCCACATTAATTTATTAATGATTCGGAAATTATATAATTATCAGAGTGTAAGAGAATTTAAATCATAATTTTTTTTATTTTTTTTATCGTAGGTAACTCGTAGCAGCTACTCTTTGGGTGCGCACTGGGTAAACCTACGGGCTCAAGCAATAGCATGCAAAACACGTGAACCAAGATAAACCGCATTTAAGCAACAGGCTCTAACTCCAAGGGCACGGGTTCAAGCAATAGCCTGCAAACCATGTGAACCAAGGTAAACCGCAAGCAATAGCATGCAAACCACGTGAACCAAGGTAAACCGCATTTAAGCGACAGGCTCTGACTCCAAGGGCACGGGTTCAAGCAATATCCTGCAAACCACGTGAACCAAGGTAAACCGCATTTAAGCGACAGGCTCTGACTCGGGAGGCTGCAAACCATGTGAACCAATGTAAACCGCATTTAAGCGACAGACTCTGACTTAGAAGGCACGAGCTCAAGCAATAGCTTGCAAACCACGTGAACCAAGGTAAATCACATTTAAGCGACAGGCTCTGACTCAGGAGACATAATCATAAATTCTCCTCCCGTGGGATTCGAACATGTGATCAAGAGGATAGTTATCCCCTCTTTAATCAACTGAGCCAACCCTTGCGGGCTTAAATCATAATATTATATTACACATTCTAAAACTTTAATTGTTTTGAACATTATCAAGTTGAACATAAACTTAGTTTTTTTTTATAAAATAATAGTGTAACAAAAATTAAATAATACAATGTTCCACACAAATTAACTAATAGAAGTGTTAAAATGAAAATTTTTATTGTAAACAATATAAAAAAATAGGAAATTCAAGTGAAATGAAAGAAAATTCAATTCATTACCAAATATATTTCCCTTTTTACTAAAGGAAAAATATTGTTAATAAAATATTGGAAAATAAGTATTACACCTTGGGGTCAACAGATATATAGTTGCTAGATCTTATTTCATCAACAATGGGCAAGTCTAAGGGCAATGCTGCCGCTTACATCTCATGGGTCACCTCCACTTATAGGTTGTATAGATGAATATCTGATCAGAAAGCGGACCTGCAAATTTTGCTTATTTACAGGGTTAGGTTCATGGGGTCTGCTCTATCATGGTTGGCTTGGACACTTAACGGCACAAGTAATTTGTTGTAACTTAGATGTATCACTTTCCGAAATTTGTTGCTTGGAAGCAGGGTAGTATCTAGTAAGGGGCACCGGGGAACACGTGTCCCCCATAAAATCAAATTTTACGTTTTTTCACCATTAATTATTTTAAAAATATATGAAAGTGCCCTCCCAACATTCGAAAATATAAAGTGGTATTCTCAAAATCTGTCCGGTGTCCCCCTAAATTAAAAATCATGAATCCGCCCCTGCCCCTGCTTGGAAGAGTAGACTGAAATCAAGATGACAATAGAATTCTTGTTTTTATGTTGCAAACTATAATCAGGGCTTGATATCAGTTGCGATGTTAATAACCTGAGCGGATTGTGATAATTTGACTAGTAGTACCCAAGGCAAAAACTTAAATTAAGTCGTTTCTAAAAAACATGTTAGGAAGTTTCATCGAGCATCTTCACAAATACAAGAACTTGTTATAACCACAGTTTACATAAAATAAGTAGCTGGCAAGATATGTATATGTATATGTGATGTCATAAATCAAATAGATTGAAAATGATTCAGATTCAAGCTTTCCATTCAAGACCTTGCTTTCTGGCTCAATATCCTCTACGACTTGGCTACATTCATGTACAACACAATTTTATTGCAAAAATAAACCGTTGCTCATTCGTTTCTAGCATAACTACAATCTTAGTGTGATTTATAAGCGACAACAATATCAAACAATATTGTTCTTCGCTGCATCACTAAAGCTACCTCATTAGTCATTAATTCATTATTATGAGCTCATTGTTCTCTGTGAGATTGACTTGGCTACTCTCCAAGCTGGGATTTTTAATGCACATTGCTCATCAGACCAGGCTATGGTGTTATTGTGGTATATCATTGACAAACTGCCATAACTTGCTCCACTCAGTAATTTCACAGCATCACCTGAATGAGCACATTGGACGTGAAATGAATCCAAATAGTTTATTAGACATATTACTATAAGCAATTAATAATACAAGTAGATTACTAACAGGTGGTTAATTACTGTCGTCACTTTTCATCTCATTTATATATTGAGTATATACATAATACGTGCATAAGAACAAAACAGATTTTAGACTAATACAAAGTTATGAAATGGCAACATTGCAAGTATCAACCTATTACTGCATTGGTCCGTCAATTAGTCCCATACACAGGCGGTACCGTCATTTGAACTTGTGGCCATGAGGTTGGTGTTATGTGCATTAAAATCGATGCTGTTGATCCTCACTTCATGTAGCTCCATAAAACTGAAGATTTTCCGGATGACTCATCCCAAATATTAAGTTTTCCTTGTCCCTCATGTGAAGATAGATCACCTTTCTTAGCCAGCTCATGTGAAGTACAAGTACTATGACTAACTTGGGAATTCTTCGAAACACCTACTTTCACAAATTTACGATCATCCAAGCCACTTTTACAGACAAATGCATCACTCATTTTAATGAAGCCCGGTTCGCCAGTCAAGTTTACGGGAGATTATCTGTGTTCAGAACCGAGCCGAGCCGAGTTTTGATCGAACAGAGCCGAATTTTAATTTTTTTTCTGACGAGCCGAGCCGAGCCGAGCTTTCTTATCGAACAAAAATCGTGTTCGAGCTCGAGCTATCCAAATCTTTTCTCTTTAAAAAAAATACGAACATAAACGAGCCGAACTAGAAAAAATTCAGGTCAACCGTTATTTGACTATGAAAATATATATATCTTGACATCCATACGGTTAGATTGATGTAAAATATTTTAAAAAAAATCGAAACATCAATTCATGACTAAACACTAGTTAGCGGTAATAGTCAAACTAACGCTTGACTGTAAAATTAACAAACCAAATAAAATTATTTTGATTTGAAACTTTGGTTATATCGATAAAATATATTTATTTTGACATCCATACGCTTGGATCAATTAAAAATATTTCTAAATAAATCGAGACACCAATAAAGGACTAAACACTATTTACTATTACTAGTCAAACGAATGTTTGACTGTTAAAATAGCAAATCAAATAAAATTATTTTAATCTGTAAATTTGGTTATTTTAATAATATATATATTATGATATACATACAGTTGGATCGATATAAAGTATTTTTAAAATAATCAAAATAACAAATCATGACTAAACACTAGTTAGTGGTAATAGTCAAACTAATGTTTGACTGTTAAATAACAAACCAAATAAAATTATCATTATTTGAAATTTTGGTTATATCATTAAAATATATTTATTTTGACTTCCATACGGTTAGATCAATGAGAAATAATTTTAAATAAGTCGAGAAACCAATACAGGACTTAATACTAGTTACTGGTACTAACCAAATTAATATTTGACTGTTAAAATAGCAAATGAAATTAATTATTTTGATCTGAAATTTTGGTTATATCAATAAAATATATATTTTATGACATTCACATGGTTGGATCGATATATAGTATTTTTAAGATAATCAAAATAACAAATCAGGACTAAATGCTAGTTAGCGGTAATAGTCAAACTAATGTTTGACTACTAAAATAACAAATCAAATAAAATTATTATTATTTGAAATTTTGGTTATATTATTAAAATATATTTATTTTGACTTCCGTACTGTTGGATCAATTAGAAATATTTTTAAATAAGTCGAGACACCAATACAGGACTAAACATTAGTTATTGGTTTTAGCCAAATTAATATTTGACTGTTAAAATAGCAAACCAAATAAAATTATTTTGATCTGAAACTTTGGTTATACGAATAAAATATATGTTATATGACATTCACATGGTTGGATCGATATAAAGTATTTTTAAAATAATCAAAACAACAAATCAGGACTAAATACTAGTTAACGGTAATACTCAAACTAATATTTGACTGTTAAAATAATAAACCAAATAAAATTATCATTATTTGAAACTTTGGTTATATCATAAAATATATTTATTTTAGCATCCATACAGTTGGATCAATTAGAAATAATTTTAAATAAACTAATGTTTGACTGTTAAAATAGCAAAATAAATAAAATTATTTTGATCTGAAACTTTGGTTATATCGATAAAATATATATTTTATGACACTCATACGGTATATAAAGCATTTTTAAAATAATTGAAACAACAAATCCGGAATAAACACTAGTTAGCGTTACTAGTCATACTAATACTTGACCGTTAAAATAGAAAATCAAATAAAATTATTTAGATTTGAAACTTTGCTTATATTATTAAAATATATATTTTATGACAATCATACGGTTGGATCGATGAAAAATATATTAAAAAAAATCTTAACTCAAATATAATTATGAAGCAGGATTTTAAAATTAGAAACTAAAATAAAAAATTCTTAAATCATGTCAAAATATAGCGCATATGGTATGCAAAATGATCGTTGGAAGATGAAAAAAATACAGTAAAATCGGATTTTCAAAAAAAAACATACCTATATATATAAAAATATTCAGAATATATTATAATTTTTTCGAGTTTTAACAAGCGAGCTCGAGTCGAGCCGAACAGCCCAAAGCTCGCCTCGAGCTCATTTTGCTTAACGAACACATTTATACGTTCAAGTCGAGTTTGTTAATGAGCCGAGCCGAACGAATTCTTAACGAACTGAGCTTGAGCTAGGCATTAGTTTAAAAAAAGACCCACGGCTAAAATTTTAGATAATAAAAAAATATACATTAGTATTTTAGGATAAAGGGATAAACAGGGGATCAAAATAATATTTGTAAAAACATTTACGGCCTAATGAGGCTAAAGAACGTATTTTTGCAAACGTTTTTAAGAGTGATAATATTTTTACAAAAAAATTGTAAAATTTGGATATTTATGAAAAAGTTCCAAAAAGGTAAGTGATAAAAATTATTATCTTTCGTAAATTTTGATAATCGTTAAATTTTAAAAAAAAACTATTTTACTAAAATTCAACTTACGTTTTCAAAGATTGTAATTAAAAACGAAATTCATGTAGACCTTACATTAACTTTTTGCTTTGTCAAAGTTGTATGCAAAAAATAGGAACTTGACAGATTTATCTCCGTTACATATGTTAAATAGTTGCATCACAGCATCTTAGCAAATACAACAAAAAGTTGATCAGAGTTCACAGAAGTCACTGACAAGAGACACAGGCACAAGTATTTTGTCAAAAACAGCCTCTGTTCTACCTAATTGCCACATTTTCAAAAACCTTAATGTCTAAACTAAAACCATTCAACATCTTCTTAAACTTTCTATTCAGACTAGCTTGGTGTCCATAAATAAACCAGGCCGTAATTTGTAACCCCTGCAAGCATCCCAATATTGCCAGGGTGCTTTTCAAAGAAACGCGGAATAGCAGACATCTCTGGGCTACGAAGAGTATCAATACATCTATTTGAGACCGTTGATATAGCATCAATTCCTCCTTTTATGTTGCCTATAAAGATGTAATAGTCGTCCCAACCCCAGGAACCTCTGCCCTCGTGTAAAATGCAAAATAGTCAATTCTTTGTCAAAGCATAAAAAATCAAATTATGCAACAGAACAGCATTCAGCCATCAATGAAATATATGAAAGTCATGAATACAAGTACCGTGACTTTTTCTGGAATGAATGATATATGTTTTCGTTCTTCGAAGAGTAAGGCATTGTAGATAATTGATTAGAACCTTATCCGAGTGCACAGATTAAGTATCTGTGACATCATATACCAGGGGTTTAAATATGACTTGGCTAAATTTTTTTCACCGAAGTCAAAAATATTATCTACCACTTCGCTACATTTGCAATCAAAACTATGCTTGCTTATTCTGTTATACATTACTAGCTAACTACAAGTTCACTGTGATTCATAAACCTTTTTTTATAAGTAAACTCATGCAGACCCAGGGTCAGGAACGGAGGCCGGGGGTGGGAGGCGGGTGCGGCCGCCACCCCAAACCTCGGTATAATCATGAAATTACTAATAAAATTTATGAGAAAAAAAATTATATTTTTATATATTTAGTACTAAAATATTGTTATTTTTAAATTTCGCCCCCTCTAAAATATATAATTTTTATGAATATAGTACAAAAATTAATGATGTTTACGATAATAATGAATTTAGATACTGAATTCAAGTATATTTGTACATTGAAATTGTTGCAAATAATTTTTATTAATTTATATAATATATAATAATTTATAAAAATATAATAATTATTCCGGAAAAAAATTCACCACCCCAAACTTTCGTTTCTAGCTCCGTCCCTGCCCAGGGTCGAACCCTTGACCTCCTCCAAAGGAGGCAAGAACTCCACCACTACACCAACCCCTTTGTTGGCATGTGATTTATAAACTACTCTTACAACTTCATACACTTCTTGAACACCGTGTTTATTCTTAATTAATTCACAAGAACACTAATTTTCTTGACAACTTCGCTACATCACCAAGAGTTAAGAATTATTATGAAACATGAGTTGGCTGTTCTTAATGAGGTTTAATGCTAACTTATGGATCTTAATCTCTAAATTTAAATTTATAAAAAAATTAAGACAAACTTCCATCACAATGTATCAAGTGCATTCAGCAGAACAAGATAAATCAATATATCTGTAAGTTAAACCATAGACACACCTGATGGGATTGGATATTGCATTTGGATGGTATACCATTGATACACAGTCATAATTAGCTCCACTCAGTAACCCCACAGTGTGATCAATACTGCATTAAGAAAACAAATATGAAACAAGGAACATTTTCTTCTGGACAACACTAGGCACATTGCGTAATCAACTCTTAGTAAAATTAACTGAAACAACTAAAAGAATAACAAGAATTACCAAAAAATAAAATAAAAAGCAAATGAAGGAATAACAACTGTATTGGAGAAGTATAATACTTTGTATAACACAATCTAACCAAATATAAATCTCTAGTTTTTATTGCATTTAAGTAGTACTTTATTGCTATTAATTGTATTAGATTTTTCAGCTTAACTTTAGAACTATTAATTTCAGATATGTTACTGTTCGTTGATCAGATTTTTACCTATAAATATGTATTACAATGCAAGTTGTTTTACAAAGTGTTAAGCATCCTTGAGTTATACATTCCAATATTTCATAATCTCTTGCTAACCTTTTGTTTTTCTCCCATGGATAAACTTTTGTATTTCTATTTATTTGTTGCTGTTCTCTCTTTCTCAGGTAATTTTATAAGAAAATTCTTCTTGCTTTTAAATGTTGGCCCGTCAAAAAGAAGTATATTAATAAGTATTTGTGTTGGGATAAGCATGATCCTGTTTGTTGCGGCATAATACGTGATGCAAATTTTCTTTTCCAATATAAATTGATTTAATAAATTCATTTAATCATTATATTTTGTATGCAGGTACGATGCTTAATGTTGATGCCCAGCAAACATGCATAACTACATTGGACCCTAATAATTGTGTGCTCGCAAAATGCAGACAACAGTGTTCGGCACAATATAACGGACGTGGAATGTGCATTGCAAAATCAGGTGGCCAGTCATATATATGCAACTGTGTCCATCCTTGTGCAACGGAGCTTTCACCAAATTAAATTTTTTGCATTTCTCCGGAAATAAAAATTCATTATATGTAATAATATAAGAAGGATGAAATTCAATAATAAAATTTTTTTCATTCAATTATTTATAGTGTTGGCTAATCATTTCTTTCTTTACTTGAAGCTTTCAATATTGTGCAATGCAATGTTGCAATTTTTTATAAATACATCAAAATTGCTTGACTTAAGTATAGGGAATTAAAATTTGTACTATATCACAATTAAGAACTAAACCAAATTTAAGATTAAGATTCAATAGATTTTAAGTTTAAGTTAAATTTGGCAGACTTTATATAAAAGACTTTGTGATATATTTTATTAAAAAGATGGGTTAAATTCTTAGAAAAATCAGGCATTAAAGCAGCCATTTGCCCCACGAAAAACATATTGTGGTTCAAACTTGCAGTGTCACAACTACTGGTATTGTTTCGGGTGGTATGTTCTCTTATTACAATAAAGTTCAATAGCCATGTTTTTGCAATCAGTTAGTGAGATCGCATTTATAAATCTATTGGTACCTAAATTTGTTAAGTTGCAGTTATGGATGGTTTACTTGGACTGATACCTTCAGTTACGTCCATTAAAACGTTTACAAATGTAACATTAGTGCAATCAATTTTTTTCTCTGACAAGTAACGAGGACTATAAGATCTTAGTCTTATCATCACAAATGCTATAGCATTTTCAAGCAGAGGGAGGAAAATAATACGGCAACAAATTTTTGGCAGGTCGCACATGTGACATTTAGTCATGAAAGGGGCAAAAGACAGCGTGATTTGAGTGTTATTTAACTATGCTTGTTATTTCCTAACTAGACGCCAGGACTGACATAATAAGTTTCAGTTAAATACAACTTACCTTGTTGTAGCAAGAAGGTTCCCAGAAGGTGAAAAGAGGGCAGAATAAACGACCCTTTTATGGTTGACAGTGCTTATAGGTTCTGGTTTATCAACAACGATCTTTCTCAAGTCCCATATACAGGCAGTCCCGTCACTCGAACTTGTGGCCATGATGTTGGTATTATGTGCATTGAAGTCGATGCTGTTGATCCTACCTTCATGCAAACTCAACAAAGATGATAATTTTCCAGCTGTCTCATCCCAAACATTAACTTTTCCTTGTGCCTCACCAAAATACAAGGATTTTACGCCATCTGGCCTTTGAGATAAAGAACAAATACTATGATCTCCGTAGTATGCCAAATCAAATATCTCCCTTTCAACATCCATTAACCGGATACATCCATCATAAGACGAAGTAAAAATCTGTTTACAATCACAATTCACAAGCATAACCACAGTAAGAAAGAGTAATGCACAGCAAAAGAACTTTTTCCTCATTTTAGTTGGGGCAGACCTGCCTAAGTATTTAAAATTTCAAATTATCTAAAAGTAAGGCCTGCTAATCAGAAGGAATCTGGACGAAAGAGATAAAGATATTCTAGTGTCAGGAGAGGATTTTAGAACAGACCTCGTGTACTTCAATACAAACATAAGAGCACATTTAAGTGGTAATACCAAGTATACACGTCTCAAAAATTGGTAAGCTAATTATCATGCAAAAAAATAAATAATGATGACAGCAACAGCATTCGTATACCTAAATGAAGACTCATTTTAGATATACATTCCTGAACGTCCCTTTTTGCTCATTTGAAGATGTGCATAATTCAAATGTTACACTGTAGATTGTAACTCTAATTAGAATTTATTTCCGACTTTTTTCCCTGTTAGCTAGTGAAATAACTACCAACCAGTACAACAGATTTTTATAAAATATATAATATGAAAGATGTGTACCTTAGACATGGAAAAATGCTGAAATACAATTCCTGAAACAGGAGCAGAATGAGGTCGATAGATATACATCTTATCTTCATCATCCACAGAATCAACATCCCAAATTCCCAAATTTCCATTGTCTCCCCCAATCACGGTCATTCTCTTCTCATTAGATGGAAGAAAGCGCAGAGAAAATATTTTCTCTCGAGAAAAACGAGCAATCTTTTGAGGTCCCAGTCTCAATGAATCCAAAGCATTTGAATTATTACCTTTCTCAGTCACCTCAAGTGCATTATCAGTACTATTGCTAACATAGGAATTCTTGGAAACACCCAAAATTGTTTCAATAAGTTTACAACCATCCAAGCCATTATTATCGACAAATGAATCTCTCATTCTAATGTGGCCTGGTATGTGAATGGGTGACTGACTAGTTTTAGGGGTTTTAGTTGGGAATTCTTGAGGTTGAGGTGCCATTCCACGACAACGCAGCGAACTCCTAACAACCTGACTACTAGCATCTCTTGGTTTCTTGATACAAGTTCTGATAAACAATAAAATTAACGAACCTGGATTAATTAGAAATTGGGTACATGACAATTAACAAGTAATTACTAATTACAGATAAATTATGAGAGAGAGGGGGGGCGACAGAGAGAGGGGGTGAGAGAGGGGAGAGAGGGAGAGAGAGAGAGAGAGAGGGTGCTCAGAGTGGGTGTGGGTCTGGGTGTATGTGTGTGCGAGAGAGAGAGAGAGAGAGAGAGAGAGAGAGAGAGGACAAACTTTTTTTGGCGCTTAGATATAGATTTGAGTTGGGTGATTGTGGAGTGAATGTTGAGAGCTGCGAGTTTGTCTGCATTTCGCTTCATGTTTGCAAGTCTTTGCTGCTCGTACTCGCTTAGTTTTGGGGACTCCATGACTTCAATAACACACAAACAACAGAGGTGAGGTTTTCATCAAAGATTCAATTTCAAAGTATATGTTACTTCCACGAGAACTACTAAGGGGGCGTTTGTTTCAAAATGTTGTATCCGGATGAACCACAAGTCGGGTTGAAGTGTCATGGGTCTGAGGCATCATATATATCTTTTATTTAGTTCAGCGCTGAGATAAATATTTCTAATTTAAAATATTTTAAGTTAATAATTTCAATTTAATTAAATATATTATTTTATTATTGTAAATATATTTTTGGTTCATACATATTTTTTGATATTAAACATATATATTTAAATACGTAGATAGAAATTAAAATTATATTAATAATATTGATTCGCATATCTTTCTCTCATAGCCACCTCCCCCACATGGTTATGAAAAATCGATACTTTTGGGGTTTGAGGTGGGTTTTATCATTTTAACGACTCAACCCATGTAATACGGGTTACAAGAATATCAAATCATCAATCTTAACAAAAAAAAATAAACCCAAACACTACTAATTGTGTGATGGGTTGGGTTGGTTAGATTTTGGTTGATCAGATTGCAAGCGTCGTTTTCGACTTTTTTTTACCAACGGTCGGCATTGAGTAAAAACTTCCATTATTCTGTTATAAGTTAAGTGAAGGTGTAAGCATACATTGTAAACACAACTAGGAAAAATAGCAGCATACCAAATACTCTATATTTGTAGAATAAATAAATAAAATTATGATAATCATTTTAATGATATGCAACTATATTTATTTTGTATATAAACTCAGAATGTGAATATAACTATATAACCAAAGATATGTATGGATATACAAGTAAAATTAAACCAAAGAATTTCATTGATCTTAAACAAAATGACATAATTTATAGTTATCTTAATTGATAATTATTCACAATGTTTTCAGGTTTGTTTCTCTAAATATTTCCGGACATATATGTATATTATTCAGCTCGGCTCTCTTATTCACGTTTCCTTTTAACTTTAAGTAGAGCTTTACAAGGTTGATTGTATGAATTATATAGTTTTGCAAGCTGAGGAAGGTTGTCACTGCTAGGATTATAAGTTGTATACTGAACCTATTAATATATGGATATTTTCCTAAGTTTTTTTTCTAGGGTTGTAATGGAATTGAAATGGGCCGGGGTGTAATAAATTTGAAATGGGTTGGCCTTAGTAATAAAACCGGACTAGGTTGGTTTAGGATTTCAAATAGGTAAAATCTAACCCAACCCATTATAAACGGTCTAAGTTTAATTGTGTGATGGGTTGGGTTGATTAGATTTTGGTTGATCAGATTGCAAGCGTCGTTTTCGAGTTTTTTTTACCAACGGTCGGTATTGAGGAAAAACTTCCATTATTCGGTTATAAGTTAACTGAAGGTGTAAGCATACATTGTAAACACAACTAGGAAAAATAGCAGCATACCAAATATTCTATATTTGTAGAATAAATAAATAAAATTATGATAATCATTTTAATGATATGCAACTATATTTATTTTGTATATAAACTCAGAATGTGAATATAACTATATAACCAAAGATATGTATGGATATACAAGTAAAATTAAACCAAAGCATTTCATGGATCTTAAACAAAATGACATAATTTATAGCTATCTTAATTGATAATTATTCACAATGTTTTCAAGTTTGTTTCTCTAAATATTTCCGGACATATATGTATATTATTCAGCTCGGCTCTCTTATTCACGTTTTCTTTTAACTTTAAGTAGAGCTTTACAAGGTTGATTGTATGAATTATATAGTTTTGCAAGCTGAGGAAGGTTGTCACTACTAGGATTATAAGTTGTATACTGAACCTATTAATATATGGATATTTTCCTTAGTTTTTTTTCTAGGGTTGTAATGGAATTGAAATGGACCGGGGTGTAATAAATTTGAAATGGACTGGGCTTAATAATAAAACCGGACTAGGTTGGTTAAGGATTTCAAATAGGTAAAATCTAACCCAACCCATTATAAACGGTCTGAGTTTAATTGTGTGATGGGTTGGGTTGGTTAGATTTTGGTTGATCAGATTGCAAGCGTCGTTTTCGAGTTTTTTTTACCAACGGTCGGCATTGAGGAAGAACTTCCATTATTCTGTTATAAGTTAAGTGAAGGTGTAAACATATATTGTAAACACAACTAGGAAAAATAGCAGCATACCAAATACTCTATATTTGTAGAATAAATAAATAAAATTATGATAATCATTTTAATGATATGCAACTATATTTATTTTGTATATAAACTCAGAATGTGAATATAACTATATAACTAAAGACATGTATGGATATACAAGTAAAATTAAACCAAAGCATTTCATGGATCTTAAACAAAATGACATAATTTATAGCTATCTTAATTGATAATTATTCGCAATATTTTCAGGTTTGTTTCTCTAAATATTTCCGGACATGTATGTATATTATTCAGCTCGGCTCTCTTATTCACATTTCCTTTTAACTTTAAGTAGAGCTTTACAAGGTTGATTGTATGAATTATATAGTTTTGCAAGGTGAGGAAGGTTGTCACTGCTAGGATTATAAGTTGTATACTGAACCTATTAATATATGGATATTTTCCTAAGTTTTTTTTCTAGGGTTGTAATGGAATTGAAATGGGCCGGGGTGTAATAAATTTGAAATGAGTTGGGCTTAATAATAAAACCGGACTAGGTTGGTTTAGGATTTCAAATAGGTAAAATCTAACCCAACCCATTATAAACGGTCTAAGTTTAATTGTGTGATGGGTTGGGTTGGTTAGATTTTGGTTGATCAGATTGCAAGCGTCGTTTTCGAGTTTTTTTTACCAACGGTCGGCATTGAGGAAGAACTTCCATTATTCTGTTACAAGTTAAGTGAAGGTGTAAGCATATATTGTAAACACAACTAGGAAAAATAGCAGCATACCAAATACTCTATATTTGTAGAATAAATAAATAAAATTATGATAATCATTTTAATGATATGCAACTATATTTATTTTGTATATAAACTCAGGATGTGAATATAACTATATAACCAAAGATATGTATGGATATACAAGTAAAATTAAACCAAAGCATTCCATGGATCTTAAACAAAATGACATAATTTATAGCTATCTTAATTGATAATTATTCGCAATGTTTCCAGGTTTGTTTCTCTAAATATTTCCGGACATATATGTATATTATTCAGCTCGGCTCTCTTATTCACGTTTCCTTTTAACTTTAAGTAGAGGTTTACAAGGTTGATTGTATGAATTATATAGTTTTGCAAGGTGAGGAAGGTTGTCACTGCTAGGATTATAAGTTGTATACTGAACCTATTAATATATGGATATTTTCCTAAGTTTTTTTTCTAAGGTTGTAATGGAATTGAAATGGGCCGGGGTGTAATAAATTTGAAATGGGTTGGGCTTAATAATAAAACCGGACTAGGTAGGTTTAGGATTTCAAATAGGTAAAATCTAACCCAACCCATTATAAACGGTCGGTCCAAGTAAAAAAGAACCCAACTAACCCATGAGTTTAAATTACTCGGTTTAAACGACTCACTTTAGGGTTGGTCGGGTTTTGCGGATTACGTAACCCATGAACAATCCTAGTTTTGAGGAATGGGTATTATTATTTTTTTCTAAACCAAACAGCAAGTATGATGCTGGAATGGCTGAAATTCATATCTGATTTCAGAATTTGACGAAACAAACGACCCCTAACAATACTTCCCCATGAACTTTTTTTACCGGAGAAAATAAAAAAGGCAAAGATTTCATTTTTTCCCAAAACATTATTTTAAGAAAAAAGAAAGATCCATAAAGAATCTGAAGTAAATTTTTTATATATTTGTTTTTAAAATATTTTTCTCACTTTTGGAAACACTTCAGAAAAGATTTAAAGAAAAAACATTACTCTTTTATGTTTTTTAATACTTCCTCTAACCTAGACAATTATTTACTTTTTTAACACTCAGCATGCATTTTAAAATAAATATAAAATATAATTCCGTAATTTATTTTAATTTTTAATTAAATTTTAAACATTAAATTTTTATTTAAAAGATTTTTTTAAAAAAATATGTAATTATACTTTATATTAGCATTAAAAGGCGTGCCAAATTTTACTCCCATGTAGATCTCAGTTGGACGGAGGAAATATGGTTCAAAGAAACCTCCATAGTACACAACTTTTATATATTTTTTTCTTGTTCTTAACTTCGTGTGTTTGGAATAATGAATCAAACCAGGAGTCCTACAAAAGTGTAAATATTTGAAATGTTCCCTAATTTATTAACTTAAATTTTGACAGAAAAGATAATTAATGGTGAACAATGGAACAAAATATTATTTTTGGGTGTTAAATGAATCAAAATGTCATTTTTGAAAATAATGGTAAAAAATGTAACTTTATAACGGTACTTCATCTTACAATTTGTATTTTTAATGCAAAACGGTACATAATCTGCCGTTTTGGTACTTTATTTGTTTTAGTTTTTTTATAATGTGCAAAACGTTAGTTGAAGTAGCGTTTTGACTTAAAATGATACATCATATAGTGTTTTGTACCAAAACGTTACTTCATCTACCGTTTTGCGCATAAAAAAAATCAAAATGTCAAAATATTACATAAAGTACCGTTTTAGGTATTTTGTATAAACGTTACAACCGTTTTATCATTTTTAACTTCAAGTGATATTTAGGCCCTACCCATTAAGAGTAATAAAAATCTAATAATGTATAAGAAGGTTGAAAGCGAGAAAGAACTTTTCAAATTTGAAAAAGTTCACCAACTTCAGTTCAAGTTTTTGAGAAAACCCAGAGCTGGCTTTGATATCTATAATTCTATATTGATATAGCTGGGCTATTTGTTAAAGTAGTTTATCCATCTTATTTAATTTTTAATGGTTAAATTAACTCAAATTTGATCAAATAAAAACTCATTATTTCATTGTTTTGAAAAACTGAAAAATACTTATTAAAGTAAATTAAACATATTTTTTAATAATATTATTTTTTATAAATATTTTCGATAATATACTGTGTAAAATTTTTGGACAAAATTATATCAATTTACTGTAAAAAGTCAACAATTATTTTTCAATTTGAGACTGTACATTAAACTAATAATCTCCGAGAACCTATAGGTAGATTGGTGATAAATCGTCCAGGAGCATCTTTGCATTATAAAAAATACACATACACAAGTTATTTGACAAAATACATGATACAAGCATTTTTAAGAAACAAACCACACTAGTTGTTTAACATTTTGCTTAAGTTATACAAATCAATTCCAATGCACATGGTACATTTTCCCGCAGCAACTAGCATGACGATGTCCATAGATACACCTGGCCGCCACTTGTAGCCCCTGCAAGCATCCCAAACTTGTGAGGATGCACATCAAAGCGACATGGAATAGCAGTCATCTCCGGGCTAACTAAAGTGTCGATGCATCTCTTCTCGGCTGTAGATATAATGTCAACTCCTCTTTTCATATTGCCTATAAAAACATGTGAATCATCCCAACCCCATATTCCTCTATGTACCACAGGCATGAAAAAGGGAATACAAAGTTAGTTTCATTCTTCAAATTTTCAGGCATGACAATAGATAAAGAAGGTGATAAACTGCAAGCAGAGCGAAGAAACTTACAAAAAATAAAACTGTAGGTCACCAAAGAAGTCCACAATATTTCCAGAATAATAATATTATTTTGAAGTTAGCATGACTAATAACTCAAATGGGAGAAAACAAATGGAGTACATTCTGTTCATTTAAACGGCTTCGGCATGCATTATATATCCTTTAGGTATCGTCCATTATCAGCCATATTTTCATTGTTGCAGCATTTAATAGTTTACACTTTATATGGGATGCCTTTTCTTTTTTCATATTATATCGGTGAATCTGATGTGAAGGCATATTAAGCCTATTGCCTCCTACTCATGTCTTTAACATCCTAATATACTATCTGAAAATGAAGTATCCATGTGATATATCATATACAGGTATATATACCACTTCACCACTACAACATATCAACTATATTCAGGTCAAGAAACACAAGTTTAATTTCAGAAAAAAAAACAGCACCAAAACTTATATTTGTAATACAGGACATACCTAAAAGAGGATATCCATCTTCCAGTCTGGTTATTATGATGTATCTTAGATACTTTCTCATAATTAGCTCCACTGAGCAACTTAATGGAATCATCGAAGCTGCATGAACATATAGAAACTTGCAAAAATGATTAAGAAGGCAAGTAATAAGAAAGATACAAGTTAAAAAAAAAAAAAAAGACTACTAAATTGACAATATGGCAAGGAGATTTTCTTAGCCCTTAGTATCATCAACATCATTTTAGACAGAAATATCATCAATTTATGATATGTATAACTATAAGTTGTTATCTTAGGAAAAAAAAGGAACTTGTTATAGAATTAATCAGAGTTGGCTAAAATGTTAGCCACTGACAAATATGCGACCCCTAATATAAATTATGTTACAACTGGGAACGAAAAGTCCAATATCGTCAAGTCTACAACAACTACAAACAGTTACATACCCAAGCATTATCAAGCCAAAGACCCAAGTGTATGTGCATGTAATATTTTAATTACCTAGACAGTAGGAAACAAAACATCGTGTAACATTACATACCTAGTTGTAGCAAGAATACTTCCAGAAGGCGAAAAGTAAGCAGAATGCACAGCCTTTTCATGGTTGACAGTACTCAAAGCTTCTGCTTTATCTGCTGAAACCTTTCTCAAATCCCATATGCAAGCAGTCCCGTCAGATGAACTTGTTGCCATCATATTAGTATTACATGCATTAAAGTGAATGCTGTTGATCCTAGTTTCATGCAAACCCCATGAAGATAAAGATTTCCCAGATCTTCCGTCCCAAATATTAAGTCCTCCCCGGCCTTCACTAATATATAAGGAGTTCCCGTCATCTGGCCTTTGAGCAATAGAGTAAATACAATTAGCACCACTATATGCCAGATCAAATATCTCCTTCTCCACATCCATCAACCGGATAAATCCATCATAACAGCAAGTAAACATCTGTTAACAAATTCACATACATAACCGACATAAGAACAATACGGTGTGAAAGCACTTATCAGAAGCAATAACAAGGTTTCAAACAGAAAATATTATAATTTGTCTGATCAACTTGGGTATAACGATTTATGCCACAAAATTAATTAGAACGACACTTACTAATATCTAGAATGTTCGGAGATAAACAATACCTTAGACATAGAAAATGGTTGAACCACAATCCCCGAAATAGGAGCAGAATGCGGCTGATACACATAAATCCCATCCGACTCATCCACAGAATCAACATCCCAAAACCCAACATTCCCAAACTTATTCCCAACCACAACCACCCTCCTCTCACACGGAAACACACGTACCGACAAAATCCTCCCCGGCACAACCCTCGCAACATTCCCCTCTTCCAATCTCATCGAATCCAAACCCCCAATTCCCCTCCCTCCTCCCAAAACCCCTCCACTTCCACCTCCCAACCCCTTCGAAACATCCACCATCGTATCCACAAACTTCCGATCCCCCAATTCCTCACCAACAAACACATCTCTCATCCTAATCGGCCCTAATTCCTGACTCAACTCCACAATTCTCCCCTTCATATAATCACTTCTCCTCTTTTTATTAGGACTCTCACTATAATCATCCTTAAGTCCAGCAGCAGTCAATTCATCGGGTTTAATCCCACGCGAACGCAACGATCGCCTAATCACAATCGGACTCTCACTCCTCTTCTTAGGACTAACTTTATAACTCTTACTCTTAGCCCTGCAACATCAAATCCAAAAAAAACACAAAAAAAAATCAATTAATTACATATAAACACAATTAAAATCAAACTAATTAACAATAATATAAACATAGATTCAATTATAACTCTTACTCTTAGCCCTACCACATCAAAATAAAAAAAAACACAAAAAATAAATTAAATACATATAAACACAATTAAAATCAAACTAATTAACAATAATATAACATAGATTCAATTATAACTCTTACTCTTAGCCCTACTACATCAAAATCATTAAAAAAACACGGAAATCAAATAAATAAACATATAAATGCAATTAAAATCAAATTAATTAACAATAATAAAAAGATAGACTCAATTATAACTCTTACTTTTAGCCCTATCACATCAAAATCATTATAAAAAACACGGAAATCAATTAAATAACATATAAATACAATTAAAATCAGATTAATTGATGAATATAAAAAAATAGAGAGAATTGAAAGTGTGTTTTGATTGTGAACCTTGGGGGTTTAGAAGAGGAGACGAGATCGTTGAGTTTGGAGTGGACTTTGAGAGCGGCGAGCATTTCTTCATTGCGTTTGATGTTTTCGAGCCTTTTGCGCTCGTATTCTGTGAGTTGTTTGGGTGCCATTAGTGGATTGTGATGAGAAAAATGAAGGTTTTTGTGAGAGATTGAGAAGAAGAAGAGGCGGTTTGGCGGGAAAACCCTAAATGGCGTGGAAGTTGGGGGTTTTATAGATGGGAATGGGGGTTGGGGTAGGTGGATGGCGGTAAACTTTTAATTTAATCATACGGATTGGGTGAGTTGGAAATTTGGGTATACGTGTTTCGGATCAGATCGGTTTTGGGGTAAAAATCGAACCAAACCGCGAAGAGCGGTTTTAAAAAATTGTCATCCGCAACCGTAAATGCGGTTGCGGTTAACCGCGTCATTTGCGGTTGCGAATTTGCGGTTATTGCGGATCGGTTTGCGGTTCAACCACTTATTTGAAAATAATTAATAATTTGCAAAAAAATAAATTCGAAATATTAATAAATTGAAATTTAAGTTACGTGATAAATTACATTCAAAAATAAAATATAAACTAATACTCCGTGTGGAGTAAGGATATTAAAAACATACAAAAATGTGGAGGCGGGAGAAAAAAAAAGAAAAGGATAAAAAAAAATTACATGTTAGATTATATTTTTCATTTGTTTAGTTATATATCTTATAATGATTGTGAATCTTATGAACGAAGTCTTAACATTAACCTAAGATTAGTTGATAAATGTGTATACTTATTAATTTTTATTAATTTATATGATACCAACTACATTTTTTGAAATATATTTTATTATAAATATATGTTGCGGGTTGCAGTTGCGGTTGCGATTTTGCGATTTTCAAGAATTTAAAACCGCATCCAAACCGTGAATGAGCGATTTTTAAAATTTAAATCCACAACCAACCCGCATTTCGCGATTATCCGCAAATGCGGTTCGGTTGCGAGCGGTTGAGCGGTTGGATGCGGTTGAGCGGTTTATCTGTACAGCCCTAGTTGGAAGTGGGAAGTTTTTGTATTAAAATTTCAAATGCCGAAAAACCAAAATACCCCCATTTGTGGAGATTTGCCCAAAATGTTGATTGGTGGGGGGTTCTGCCCTAAATACCCACCGAATACGCATTGCTCATATGCGAATTCTATTTTTTAAAAATTTTAAAGAACACACATGTACAGAATGCGGGGTTATTTTTTGTTTTTTAGCGAATACGCATCTTCAAGATGTGTATTCTAACTAAATTCAAAAACAAAACACTCATTCTTGTAATGCGTGTTCTTTATATTTTTTTTAAAAATCTGAATACGCATCTGTGCAATGCGTAATCCGTGGGTATTTAGGGCGAAACTCGTGCATACGGGTATTTTGGGCACTAGAAGCTGAAAACTTATGTATTTTGGGCATTTTTTCAATTTCAAACGGAGATTATTTAAAAAAACTAGAGTAAGGGCCGAACGGACCCGTTTATATATGAAATAATATTTTGAATATAAATATATATAATTTATAATTAGAAAATGTTAAAAGATATTTTCTTTTTATATAATATTTTAACACTAATTTCGTAACATCACATTTAAATTTCATAAATCATTTTTTATTAGAATATATATAATAAATTTGAATAAGTATCTATATGATAAAATGTCTTCAATAATTTTAAATTTGTAAAAATATTTCAATACATTTTTTTATTATAATTTGATAAATACTACTCCTTCCGTCCCTTTCATTTTTTAACATTTTTTAGAAAGTGTTCGACACGCATTTTAAGGTGCATATTACGTATAGTTCTGTAATTTTTTTTTAAAATTTTGTTTTTCTGAATAAAAATTAAAATATTTAACTTTTATTCAGAAAAAGAAAATTGTAAAAATAAGTTAGATAACTATACTTTTTATGCACCTTAAAATGCGTGTAGACACTTCCTCAGAAGTTTAAACAATTGGAAGGGATTGAGAGAGTTTTTTTTTTGCAAAATATGAGTTAATGCTTGTTTATTTGTTATAACCTTGGATCATGCTAAACTCAAGTACATTATAATATATATTGGGTTTATCGTATATTGATCTCATAATATTTTGTAACTAACTCGAGAATTATATATTTTTAAAAATCTAAATTTTAACTCAAATTTACTACATTCGATATTCTTTTATAAATTTGTGTATTTTATTTAATTATGTAATTAATAAAGTGATAATCTTTAAATTGATTATAATATATATGCACATGCATATATTACTTTAAATACCAAAATATTATTAAAAAATAATATACATGATAATTTTAAAAAATGTCCCTGAATTGTCCACATGTTTAGTATTTCATTTAATATATTGATTGATATAACTTTATGTTTTAGTTTAATATATCTTTTAAAATCTTGTTATGAACACACATTTTTTCATTTTAATTCTATAGTTTTTTGTATTTTTAAAATTACAAAGAGAGTGTAGAATATTCAACCGATGAAAATATCTTTTGCCTTTGTGAAATCTTAATTTTTAAAATCTCAATCTAGTTATTAACATCTATAATGTACATGGACAATGTATATGGACAGTTAAATATATCAAAATTAACAAAAAAGACATGTTGTTTTGGCCAGTATACACCATGAAAAATATTAATAAGAAATGAACATGACGAAAATAACGTTAACAATAGTTATTGTATATTTTAATAATAATTTTAATCATAATTTTCTTAATTTAGAAATATATAACTTATAAAATAATATTACACGATACATGTATTATGTTATATATATTAGGTCAGATTTTAATATAAATTTTATGTATCAATCATTAACGTTGAAATTTATTAGAAACTATTTGGTGGCTCTGGTTATATCAGTTTTGAGTATACGATACATGTCTCATGTTCGTTTTATAAATGATCAAAATATGATGAAAAGTTAATTCAAATAGAATAAGAACCATAATTTGGAAGTTATTATATACCGTCTATTTTGGATCTCATATTATCTTAACAAAATGAACCATGGTTAAACTTAGTTTAGATTCGGATACGATCAAATATCATTATAGAGACCAAGAATTTTATACTTCGTTGTCATATCGATTATGGAACCATAAGTCCGAATAAAATTTTAATTGGTACCGGACTATAACTTTTGTGTCATATAATTTAATATATATTTTCTAATAGTTATTTATTATAAACTATGTAATTTTCTTTTTAATATTTGGGTGTTAAAGGTTTGTGGAGATTTATACTGTTATTGTTGGCTGGTCAAACTATGGTACACAAGATCGAATCCTAGAAAATATACTAGTCCCATACCTAACACATTCTGAAAGACAGCCTGCTCTGGATACCAACTGTAACAGCCCGCACTTCCGGACGATTAATTCTAAATCGAAAACTAATACAAAATACACTTTTAATCCAAAAATCTATTACAAATATTACGATCACAAAAGCGCAGCTAAAAGCGGAAGCCCAAAAATCAATCGACTCTAATTCTAAGTCCTCAATGCTATCCAACTCGAACTCTTAAACGAAACCTGAAATTGAAATGGGTGAGCTATAAAGGTCAGCAAGAAACCAATCGATCCAACTAGTAGGCCAAGTAACACATACACATATAACAAAATACGATAACCTATACGATACGATATACGAAACAAACACTTTCGATACACATTCTTATTCTTATTCGATACACACAATACACATAACACATAAACAATAATAATTCAAAACCTATAATTCATGCCACGACCATTACAACCCGGTGATAACGGTCCTAAATTTTCTGAAAACTGTCACTACAATCCGGTGACTGCGGTCCTAAATTCTTATTCGATATTTTCACAAACCATGACACAAATCAGAGATCTCAAATTATCGTCTAGACACCACACATACACGTCGATACATATTCTATACCACATAATACTTTCAAATATATAATCACTTAGCCTAAATTTTGATAATCAAATATACACACATAATACACAATTTTGAAAACACTAGGAAAATCGATCGAAAACTTACTTCAAAACCTGACCAGATCTGAATATAGCCTTTTTAACCCTCTAAACGATGTTATCTTGAAAAATATAAACCACGAAAGTTGTAGAGAACGAAAAGACCTTTCCGAAGAGTCCAGGATCACTGAATTCCGACGTACAATGAATTTTTTACGAATTTTACAAGATTGTTGATTGATGCTGAGAAGAGCTCTACGAATTTTTATATTAAAAATGAGGAAGACGAATATGATCTATTTATAACGATACAAAACCCTATATCTTAACCTACAAGTTATCCATATTAGAATCTGATCCAAATTTTAGGCCCATTAGTCTAATTCAATTTTAAATCCTAGTCCTTATCTAATTTTAATACTTTTATTCTATTATTCAATTAATAATCTAATTCTAAAAATTACGGGATATTACACTCTTAGTGTTCCAAATTACTTGATCAAAACTAGTTTTAACTTAATCATAAATAAACACCCCGACTGAAATTGATAGTAGTATATAATAGCGGAAATAACAGCTCACTGAACCCTTGTAACCTTCTAGGAACTCACAAAGTACATCTAGAATAAAGATATTCCTTCATTGTATGTAAAGAGTCATGTTATCCAACTAATAGACTGTTATATCACTGATAAAGAATAAGGTGGTGATGAATAAGGTCACAAGTATTCGTCACTGACAATAAATACATGTATGTTTTAACTTATACGGTACACACCAAAAAATACTAGAGAAGCCCGGAAACAAGTATGTAAAATGATATATATGTTTAATTTCTTACTCTTCTTTCTTTTTCTTAGAGAAGATTCCTGAATTGTACTTAAAAGTTGGTAAACGCGAGATGAGCTCTTCTGGAAGTCCTTTATTTTCACTTCCAACAATTTCACCTAGTGATTGTAATTGCTAACACAGGGCAACAACACACATTTACTTAGATGGACGAAACTGCAGATACAAAATGGAACGAAACAAATATAGCAATCTATGCTATGAAAAATTAACATTTCAGGAGCACTTGAACAATTATTGGTCCGAATTTCTTCCTTTCTAATTTGTTACATATTATAAAGAACAGAGGTTCTAGATTAAAATTTTTAGAACAAACCAAAAAATAGAAGTATGAATCGCATGATAATCATTCTGACATTAAAGAAGTAGACTTAAAAATAATTTTTTTGCGATTGAATCTTCTTGAAATTCTGAAAAATGACAACATCTGATAAGATTGACATTATTAATATATTATACTTGAAGAAATGAATTCACTTATGAATCAGGAATATCAAACTACATGGTATAAAACATAATTTACAATTCATAACCAATATCGTTCACTAACCTTGTTAATAAAAAAAGTGATATAATTCTTGAAAAAATTGAAGTAATACTTATTGATCTGATCGTAACAATCAGCAACAGCCCATAGACAACTTTAATAGCAGAATGGCTTCAAGTAGCAGATATGTTATTGCCCCTCGGAAACTAGAAAAACTATTTTACGACTCTTTGGGACATTTTTACTTGGCAAACTTCTTATAAAAATTAGCTAAAAGTATAGCTTGCATGATGATGCCAAATCTAATAAAAAAATAAACATGACATCTATATTTTACTTGCATGTTCATTCACAATTGTATTGTAATGGCAGGAAGGGCTACAAGATTATATGCATTATCAGAGGTTTACGATGTAACTTTTATACCATGATATGGCTAAAGACAGCACTCCAGTCTCTTACCTCATAAGTCATACTATCAGGATCCACATCATCTTGCATCGTATTTTGAGTGTCATCCTGCAGATGTATAGAATCAAGAATATCAGATATACTGTGCCATTTGAAAATGTGAAGGAAGCTTAAGAAGTTAAGTTTTACCCTTTCTGGATTTTCAGTAGAATCAACTTCAGTCTGACCTTCTGCAGCATTATACGGCAAACTCATTATTATTGTACTGGAAATGTAGATAAACTTTACAACAGTAAAAGAGGTTTTTGAGAATTACTGAAAGCCTTGTGAAGCAGTATTCATGAGGAATCTTACTATAAACTATGTGCCCTATATACTGTCATAGATTACATTAGTAGAAGGGGCAGTAGTTGTGAACAAATCTTACTACGCAACTGATGTTGTAATTATTACAAGAGTATCACTAGTCATGTAGTTGGTTTCTCCACTGTACATGAACTTGTGCAATTTGATTTGAGAAAGGAAAATCCTAAAGAACGACTTTGTTGTTCACACCTAGTCATAATAATATGATCTCTTTGAAAAAATCAGACCTACATAAGGCCAGAACTAACTTAAATAGACCCCCCCTCTCTCCCTCGCTCCTCCCCCTCTCTTTCTGTATATATATACATTATTTATACTTAAAAGTATTACCTGGAACTCAGAAGGCACCCTAAAAAACAATATATTCGATGTATTATGTTTTGATTGTTTTATAAAGAAATGATAGAGTCAAGATGGTAGTACACCTTTTGTAATCATTTTTATAAACATAATCATGTCAGCAAGCCTATGTTAAAGGATGGATTTTCAAAGTTTGATTGAGCGGTTAGACTTATAAGGAGTATAAGTGTGAATCGAGAAAAGTAAACTCACGTGAAGACATTTTTACATGACTATATCCTGAAGGTAGGAACTAATATGTTCATATTTCAAGACTCGTACTACAAAATGAGACTCATCCCATTAATGGGATAGAATCCTTGTCCAATAAACCATGTGGAAACAACATTTTCTAAACTGGTAAAGCATACAATTCTTGAAACAACATTTCACTTGATCAAAAGATAAAATCAAAAACAAAACATTATCCTCACTCCATACCACAAAAGATAAACATAACTATAAGTAAAGAAAAAATAAAAAAAATACATTTGACAAAATATGCACAAGCATATACATTAAAATTGACACCCACATAAGCAATTCAAACAATTACTCAACTTATTAAAAAACTAATTAAAAATTACCCTGCTCAAATCAAACAAGTACTCAACTAATTAAAAAAATTAGGGTTCCAAATCAACTATTGAAACTAATTAAAATTAACTGATTAAAAAAAATTAGGGTTTCAGATTAAATCCCCTAATTTAAAAATTAGATTTTAAAGGTTACCCAATTCAAGCTTTGGTCTCCATAAGCTTTAAACTCCGATTTAGGCTTTAGATAAACTCCGATTCTTACCTCTTTAAGACTTTTTCAATCTACGAAGGAAAGAGAGCGGAGTTGGGGAGAACTGGTTTGGGGAGGGAGGTATTAGATCGAGGGAGAGGAGAGAGTCGAGTTCTCCATTCGATGAATTGAATCGAGTTCTTCAATCAAAAAAGTAGAGAGAGAAAAGAGAGAAGAGAGAGAGCTGGTTTGAGAAGAGATAGAAATGAGCATTTTTTATTTTTGTTTTATGTTTTTAGATAAGGGAGGGGGACATTTGGATACTTAAAAAATTTCTAGGAAAATCCGGGGGGATTTTTAAGAGGGAATGAAAAACCTAAGCATTTCTAGAAATGCTTACGTTTGGTAGTAAATGGATCAAATGGATGCACGATCTATTCAATTCAAATAGAATTTCTGTTTTAGTTAATGGTTGTCCTTCTAAGGAGTTTAGTATATCAAATGGACTTAGGCAAGGGGATCCTTTATCTCCGATGCTTTTTAATTTGGCAGGGAAAGTGCTAAGCAAAATGCTAAATAAGGCAAATGAGTTGGGATTGAAAGAGGGTTTGCAGTTTAGGAAGGAAGGAAGGACAATCACTTATTTGCAGTTTGTTGATGATACGATTTTGTTTTTAAATGGTAGTTTGCATTTGTGCAGGGATATGTTTTATTATGATATTATTATTTTATATAATATGCTCATTAACTTGCATATTTTATTAATATTATGATTATTATGTATTGTTATCATTATTATTATTATTATATTATCTGCTATTATTATATATTAGCTGATTTGGGTAGTCATAGATAATTTATTAGTGAGTTTTAAAATAAAATGAATTGGTATTATTTTGATATATTATTATACTAAATATATTATGTCTAGACTTTATAATGTGTTTATTAATTGAATGTTAGTTAAAGTAAAATTTACACATGTTTTGTTTATTTATTTTTCAAAGTGTTATACATCTGGTAAGTTTAATGTGACTGATAATGTGTGTATATTTATTTTCATTTTATGTATATATTATTTACGTGTTATTAATGTATTTGGATTAATTTATATATTAAGGTAGAGTTAGTAAATATTTTATTTGTTTTGAAGAATGAAAAGCTATTATTTATTATTTTACACTATCAAAATTATGCTTTAAAATCTTAAAGTTTGTTCTCTTGTATTCTGTTTTGTTGTAAGCCTATTATTTTATTTATGATTTTATGTTGTGAGCATGTTACTTTGTTTTATTTTGTTGTCAACCAATTACTCTATTCTTTTTGTGAGCATGTTATGGTACATAATTCTAATATGTATTAATCTTCCTCACTGTCATATTGCCGCTTAACATGATATTTTCCCAAGTTAGATTAAATGTGTTTGCTATACTTGTATAAATTAGGTTATTAATTATCTTTGTTTGGTTCACTTAAATATAGAAATTACTTGGAAATATTTTGGACTATCTCCATAAATTTAAAAATAAAAGCAGTGCAAAAATATTTAAAAGATTTCAAAATAAAATAAAGTGTGAAGAGTTCTCAGTGAGCTATGACTATTGAACCGGTTAGTAATTGCGTAAAATTTCGGAACTAGCCTTTGATATCTTATTAAGGCATGATACTTATTATGCCTTCGAGAACGCACACTCTATGATACCTTAGTAACGGGCGCATTATTGACAGAAATTATGAACTTTTGATACTGTGTCACCAGGTATTTGTGGTCTTAGCGAGTTGTGGAATTAAATTATATTTTATGTCATATGGATTTTGAACAATGATTTTGGTTTTATAAAATTATGATACTTGATTCATTGGTGTAGAATTGTTTTCTTGCTGGGCTCTTTGGCTCATTACTCATAAATTTTCAGGTGCTTATCTTTAGGGTCTTAAAGGTGGATTTGATTTGAGTTTATTTTGGAATAATATTTTAATGATTATGTTTGCATTGGAGCTGCGTCTCCAGGATTTGACTTTATTTTCAGCTTAGCTGATTTTATTTTTGTCTTGGATGTTAGGATTTTATGGACAACCAGAAACTTATTCTTTTTTATGAATAAAATTTAGAGTTTTAGCTGAATATTTAAGTGTAATTATTGTCTGAAAAGTCGGGGTATTACATTAGTCCTTTCATAATTGATTAAATGTATACAACACAACTGACTAAATTTATATGTGGATATCTTCCATTACTAACCATGATGCAAGAAATCCATCATAAACTCATGCTTAGAATCAGACAGAAAAGAGAAGAGATTTTGAGTAATGATTATCAGGTTTGTCCAAGAATAATGAAGAAGGTTAATCAAGATGTCACTGCCTCTAGGGATCAGATAGCTTCTTATGATGGTGAGAGAAAATATGTTGTAAGTGTTTATTGGCAATTTTCTTTGATTTCTCGTCATTTTGAAAGGATTTGGTGCCTTTAGTTTTGAACATACTTTTCTTAAAACGGGTAAAACAATGTAGTAGGCTTGTCACGGTTGATTTGGTGGCAAGGACTTGTGATTGTAGGGTGTTCGAACTTACCGGAATCCTTTGTTACCATGTCATTGCAGCAATTCATGACAACAAACAACAACCGTTGGACTTTGTTTCAGAATATTACAAGAGAGACAAATATCTGGAGACCTACAAATATTCATTGGGAGCTCTTAAAGGACAAGACTAATGACAAATTCATTCAACTGATGAGATGTTGCCACTAGATATTCCGGCTAAATTGAGAGAAAGGCCTAAAAAAATAAGAAGAATAGAAGGGTGGGAGGGTGGATCAAGAAGTAGAAGTAATCAGCCAGCGTTAGCCCAATAAAGCTCTAATACTCAAAGATTCAATAGTAGAAGGATAATGCACTGCATCATATGCGGAAAAACTGGTCATAGGAAAAATAAGTGCAGTCAACAAAGTGCAGAAGACGGGGGTCAAGAGAGGGGCAAGGATGTGGACAAAACAGGGAATGAAATGGTACAGGGAATAGAAATGAAACTGGTGGAGAGAATAGAAGTGAAACTGGCGGAAAAACAAAGAATCAGGTCACAACACATAGGCCAAAACATGCATTGAGAATAAAGGTACAAATTGGTGAAAAGAATCAGGCACAAGAAAATGGGGAGACTGTTCGAAAGAACAACCGACAACTTGGATGATGATTCAGACTCTGCTTGAATTATTTATTAACATTTAGGCTTTATTTAGCATTTGAATGCATATTGAAATTCTGCACTATTTATTTACAAAGATTTTGAAATGCTTAAAACGTTCAACATAAGTTTTCTATTTTATTTTATATTTGTCTATTTAGATTCTTGTGGCTGTTATGGTGACAATGTAGTAGAATTTCTTTAATGTTCAGGTGGCGCAGATGCTTGTTTTGGTACAATGAAATATGTATGAGTGTACAATTGTGATTTTTTGGTTGTGTACAATTGTGTTTTTATGATTCTATTTTTTCTGATTTTGTTGCCAGCCACAATGTCATGTAGCATCATTTTATTGCCACATTAAACGCTTTAGTAGGATACTGATCACAACTCATTAGTAAATACCACCAAAATGATATATAAATTTAAGGTATATGTTAGTCAATTTACGTGCACAATCTAATTCAAAATAAATTTATAAAGAAAGTATAATTTGGTATTTTACATATAAATAGTTTTATGTCAATAATTTAACATACCCTTCAATATTCTAATTATTTGTTATTCAATTATTTACTATTTCATAAAAAAAATATTCAAGGAATTTTAACAAAAAATTCATTATATATATATATATAGTCAAGAAAATTATAAAAAACTCATTATTTATATTATGTAATAGAAAATGTTTAAAAAATTACAAATATATATTATTATATTTAAACCACCATCATCATATTTAAAAAATATAAATACATAAAAAATAATATAATAATTATGGTGCAAAGATAGTTACTTGACACATTACTTGCCATCTAATTACAAGTCATGCCACCTATTACTGGCGGACGCAGAAAAATAATTTAGGGGGTCTCGGAAAAATTAAATAATAAATTATAATTATTAAATAGTTTTTTTTAATTTTTTTACGTGGACAAATATAAATGAGTGCAAATATTGCAAATAAATTACATATACTAATAAAACAAAAAGACCTTATTTGAAACGTGAAATTCGAACTATTTATTTGTAATTACACACAATCATATAAAACACTCCTAGTAAGATAAGTAAAAATAGAGTAAAAGGAGTCCAGCCAAAACAATACTGTTTTCAACCAGCTACACTACAACAACAAATTATACATTACTACTACTAAGACGTTTATATTTAGAAATTCAGGACCCCCGGACCCCCTGACCCCTAGATCCGCATCTGCCACCTAGACGACGAATTTGTCAACTCTGTTAATGGATTTAACGGTAGTGACCCAAATGATATCATTATAATTCACTTTAGTGATTAGAATGAGACTCCGTGTAGATCAGTTATCAACTTGATATTATTGTGTGACTTTAGTGATGTATTTGATAATTAACCCTATAAATATTTACTCTATCAAATATCTACACACTTAACCTTTTGCAAGTTCTCGGGAAAAAAAGAAATAAAAATATTCTATACCAACTAATTTTTTGATAGCCGCATTTTTTTGGTTAAAACAAATATAAATTGAAGTGATTTAAATTTTTTTAGTTATAAAATAATTATTTTATAACATGAATGGCTAAAAAATAAAATTTTTAATGGTGTCCAAACTTTTGTAATATATATTACTGTTATGACTATATATTTTAAAATATGTGTAGTTACTTTATAAATATATTTATTTAATTAGTGTTTTTTGTAACCAAAGACTTCAGTCAAAAACTATCGTTATCGGAGATATACATCCGTGTAAAATAGTGGTCACGTACCATTATTCTAGGAACACGTTGAACTAATTATGTATATAAATATACATACTTACTTCACTTATATTTTTGTACAGGTTTCTCTTAACAATGTACCTCTTATTCTATTATATTTTCTTATGTGTTTCTTTTCTTAGTAAAAATTTCTCTGGTGTATTTACTTAATGTTAAGGTGTTAATTGATATTATAGTAATGCATGTGTATATAGGTATCAATATGTGTCTCTTATATTTATTTTCTTTTTAACCTATATATTTTATACTACTTACATTTAAAATATGATATGTATTGTTAGTTGACATGATTTGCATTTAGTTGTATAACATGTTATATGTTTGGTAATTAATGTTAAATTGTGTAAATATGTTAGATGTGATTGATGTTAAATTCGGTAAATGTGTTAAAAGCGTGTCTCACAAAACCAGTTTACATAAGTAGTTAAAACTGTTAATATTTAAATGTTTTATTTTGTTGTTCTAATAAATTAGTGTTATTAGTTTGAATATATGCAAAAAAATGAGTAAATTGTATATTTGTTTAAATCATTTATTAGTATAAAACAGGGTTTAAAATTATATTTAATTTCTTGTTAATTTGATTTTATATGAATAATTGTATTTACGCTAATATTTATTTTGACAAAAGAATACATATACTTTTATTTGGGCTTGTTTTTTTTGAATGAGTATTGTATTTTTAACATAAATTAAAATAGACTATGGTTGTATATTTTTTGTTATTTAGTTATTGTAATCAATTAAATGTATAAAATTTGTTTAGTTAAATGTAATTCTTTGTGTTAGTTAAGAATTATATATTTACGTGTATGGATTTATTCGTTTTGTTAGGTGTCCACATGACTAGCTTTAATTGTATAATTAATATTCTATTAGCTATATATACATTTATATATATTATTAATTACTGGGAGTCAATTTGAAGTCCGTTACATGTTTTCTTTTTCTTTTTTCACTTCTAGTATGTAGTTTTATAATAAAGATTATTTATTTTTATTTAATTTAGGCTTATCTTCTAGCATATATCTGAAAACTGTGTATTTGGTGATTTTTAAGCTAAGGTAAGTTAACTTTTCACACTTTTATTTTCATTTGAAATCTTTTAAATATTTTTGCACTGCTTTTGTTTTAAAGTTTATGGATCAAGTGCCTTAATTTAGAAATAAGAATTCATAGTGAGCTCTGACTTATGAACTAGTTAGTAATTGCGTATAGTTTCGGAACTAGTTTTTGATACCTTAGTAGGAAGTGCTACTAATGATGCATTCAGGAGTGTCACTATATGATACTTTAGTAAGGGGCGCATTATTGACAAAAATTATGAACTTTTGATACTGTGTCACCAGTTATTTGTGGCTTTAGCGAGTTGTCGAATTAAATTATATTTTATGTCATATAGATTTTTGGACAATGATTTTGGTTTTATAAAATTATGATACTCGATCCAGTGTGTAGAATTGTTTTCTTGATGAACTTTTTGGCTCATTACTTACAAATTTTCAGGTACTTAGTTTTTGGGATATTTTAAAGGTGGACTTGATTTGAGCTTGATTTGAAATAATATTTTAGTGATTATGTTTGTATTGGAGCTGCGTCTCCCAGGATATGCTTTATTTTCAGCTATATGATGTTATTTATGTTTGGGACTAAAAAGCGTGTAGGCTTATTTGAGACTTATTTTAAGCATGAATAAAATTGGTAGTTTTAGTTTGATATTTAAGTATAATTTATTATTTGAAAAGTCGGGGTATTACAGTTGGTATCAGAGCCTAGGTTAGCTTCCCGTAGACTACCTTTTAGGCGTGGCATGTGAGCTGAGGTTTTTTTTTCAAAATATTAATATTCTATTGTGGCACATGTAGTGTAACGTCTAGGAAAACAATTACGCTTGTATTATATTGCATTTATAATAAATTATGTGTGTTAATGTGTCATTTATGTGTAATTAGTTGTAAAACCCTAACTGTTACGTGTTACGTGCATTCTGTATTATCCGGGTATTTTCAGGGTATTTTTCAGATATTTTATTTTGTATTTATATATTTCATATCAAAAGTTATATGACCCGAATCATGATTTTATACCTAATATTTCAAATAAAATAATGGGCTTTATTTTTCATCAAACGGCTTGTACCATCGTGTTATTCCGAACATCTAGGTATTTTACAAATTTTCTCGTTTCGCGAAAAATAATTTTTCCGAGCCCCATTGGGTGTTAAAAACCCCACAAAAATCACATTTTTATTTTTATAAAATTATGGGACTTTTATTTATACCATTTCTTTGCATTTTTGCATTATTCACAATTTTTGAGAAATTTTGGCATATATATTGTATATATAAAATATTTATAAATTAAAATTTAATGCTCAAAAATTATAAATTTAGGGGCCAATTAATTTTAAACGATGTAGAATTACGGCCTTAATTTTAATTAGGAGTATTATTTCACCTACAATAAATAGCCTAATTTCTATTTAATTATAATTAATTAATTATTAAAAATCTAAAAATCTGCAAATTCTCTCAAGAACCGGGTCGGGTTTCAAATTGGGGTTGAACAATCAAACACTGATTTTGATCTGATTTCTACACCAAATCAAGCATTTCGAGTACTCAAATCACATGTTTCGATCTGTTCTTTCTGTTTTTGCCATCAATTTCAAGTTTTGATTTGTTATTTTTTATTTTCAATTTCTAGGGTTTATGCCCGATTTAGTACTTTTTGATTCTGGGGTTGTTTGTTGAAATCGATGTTATGAATAGCTTTGTCTGATGATTTCTACTAATTTTGATTTTGATGGTACAGACGATTCCTTGAATTGATAATTTGATATCTAGGGTTTATATTCAATTTTGATTTATACGTTTTTGATTTTGAGAAAGCTGAGGTATATAGGGTATTAGGGCTTTGATTCTGTGATGAACAAACTTTGATTTAAGCTATTAAAATCGAGGTTTCATGTATAAACGAAGAAATCGATGTTTCGCCGGAGATGAAGTCGTTTTGATCGGAGAAGATGACCTGAGGGTTAGTCTGAGATGTTATGGCCGGGAATAGATTGCCTGAATGATTTGGAATTGATACCAGCTGAAAAACGAACCAAATGGTTCCGTTTTTGGCTTGAAAATGGTTCGTCGGAATCAGCTTCGGTGGTCGGTTTCTGGGCAAAATCCGGCGTGTTCTTCACGACCCTGATTTTGACCCGTTTGACCCGACTGAATTACCAGATTTTGATCCAATTTTGTCAGAGATTAGATTCTGACAAGTGTTTCTGGAAAATTATTTTTAATTTTATTTTTATTAATTATAAAAATCAGATTTATTTATTTTATAAATTGATTAATTAATTACTTAATTAATTGATTTATATTATAAATAATTCTGAAATATTTTTTAAAAATCAGATTTAATTATTTTCTTAATTATCTATTATTTATTAATTATTTAAAAATTATTAATTATTTTGATAATTAATCAAATGATTTTCAATAAATCATAATATATTTATTTTAATTCCAAAAATTATAGAAAAATTATTTTTAGTTCTGATTTTTCCTAAATAATCATTTAAAAAAAATTAGGGTTTAATAATTAGTAATAATTATTTATATTGAATAATAAATTAATTTATCTATGTTTAATTGATATTAATTAGACCGTTTGTCCGATTCGAGCGAAACGAAAGCCCTTTGACTCAGAAAAATGAATTATTTTCTTTAAAAATAATATTAAAACCTAATTTCTTCTAGAAACTAGTTGACCTTTGATATTTATTTGATTAAAAGCCGAATCGTGTGTAGAGACGAGTCCGATAAATCCCGAAAAATAGGAAACGAGTCAGATAATGATCACTTAAGCGAACAACAAGTCGATTTTGGTTTTAAAAATTATTTTAAACATAAAAATGATTATGTGGCTTATGTGCTTATGTGTATTATGTGGTTAATCGAGTCTTTCTTGTTAATAAATAATACATGAGTCAATAATACGCGCATGGGTAGACAATAAGAACGACGTTGATGGATTTTAATCGCAGCGGGGGCATGACAAAACACTTTCGCACATATAAAATCCAAATAAAAGCATACAGATCCTGAATAAAAATTCGAGGGATCGAATCTAACCTTTAAAATAATTCGGAGACAACGATCAGAGATCCTTAGCAGTTGCTCATCAAGTGTGAAGCACTCCACCGGTATCCACCAAGAACACGATGTTAAGGAGGAGGAAGGAGGTGGAGAGAATTGGGTTTTCCAAATTTTTTGGGTTTTGGGGTTCCAATAAAAAATAGGGTCTATAATAGTATATTTATAGGCAAAATTTTCAGCTGAAATTTTCCCATAAATATTATTATTATTATTATCCCATTTATTATTCTCATTAATAATTAAAATACCTTTTAATTATTAATCCTT
The DNA here is from genome assembly GCF_009905375.1 of Apium graveolens. NCBI lineage: Eukaryota > Viridiplantae > Streptophyta > Magnoliopsida > Apiales > Apiaceae > Apium > Apium graveolens. The sequence goes on along the minus strand of NC_133648.1, from coordinate 10,498,717 downwards.
TTTCTAAACACTTTAGAAATAATTCTCTCTCTTGATTTAATTTCCAAAAATTAAATCCTTAATTAATAATATTAAGAACTTTTCTTAATAATGAAGCAAGCATAGTATGTACCGATAAATGTCTATGAGAACAGATATAATGAAGCATAGTATGCTAGCTATAGTGTCACTACACAAATGTCTATGAGAACAGACATCCTTCATAATGAAGCAAGCATAGTATGTACCGATCTCTGCGGATTATTAATTACCAGTTAGTAATCCTACGACCAGGAACTATTTAAGTTTAGAGTTATCATCTCTCACTATTATGATCTCATCATAATCCATAAAAAGCTTTACTCTAAACTATGGTATATCTTATTTAAACACTTAAATAGATAGAGCCCGTAATAAAAACAAAACAAGTCTTTTATTAATATCAATGAAATTAAAATAGACTACACAGGAAGTTATTCCTAAATCCTAATTCATGATTGGACTTAGGACATATTCCTTTCAATCTCCCACTTGTACTAAAGTCAATCACTCTGGTATCTAAACCCATCTTGTCTTTATGACGATCAAAGTGACTTTCATAAAGTAGCTTTGTGAGTGGGTCTGCTATATTGTTATGTGTGTCAATATAAGAAATGTTACCGCACTCCCACTAACCCTTTTGTAGACGCATGGTTCATCTATATTTTTGATAAAATCAAACTCTTTGATTGTCTCATCAAAACGGATGTTCCATCTTTCGAGAAGCTTGCTTTAAACCACATATGGTTCGCAGTAGCTTACACACTAGGCTTTCATTTCCCTTGGAAAGAAAACCATCTAGCTATATGCCAGATCTCATAGTCGTAGTAAGCAGCAATCGCAAGCAAAATCCGAACTGATTTTAACAGGGCTATAGGTAAAAGGTTTCATCAAAGTCAATCCATTGCCTTTGTTTGAATCTTTTTGCCAAAAGCCTGGCCTTAAAGGTCTCCACCTGGCCATCTGCTATAATCTATCTTTTGTATACCGTATACATAGATTCCATTCCGGATTTTATGGCACTATGCCATTTCTCTGAGTCAACACTACTCATTGCCTCATTATAGGTTACAGGGTCGTCATCATCAATGATCGACAACTCATTGTCATTCTCAATGACAAGGCCATATTACCTATCAGGTTGGCGAGACACTCTCCCTGATCTATGAATGGGCTGTTCCATAAAAGGTTGTTTAGTCAGAACAAGTGTTTCCACTTGATCTGTAGTAGTTTGTGCTTCTTGAACTTCATCAAGTTCAATTTTGCTCCCACTGTTTCCTTCAAGGATAAACTCCTTTTCCAAGAAGGTAGCATGTCTGGAGACAAACACCCGATGATCGGTGTAAAAGTAATACCCTAAAGTCTCTTTAGGATATCCCACAAAACTATATTTTACGGATCAATGTTCCAGCTTATCTGGGTCAATTTACTTGACATAAGCTGGACATCCCCAAATCTTAACGTGTTTAAGACTCGGTTTCCTTTCTTTCCATATCTCATACGGAGTTTGAGGAACAGATTTGGAAGGTACCTTATTCAGTAAATATGCTGAGGTTTCCAATGCATAACCCCATAGGAATACTGGAAGATTCTCATAGCTCATCATGGACCGAACTATGTCTAACAAAGTTCGATTTCTCCTTTCAGATACCAATCTGGAGGAGTCCACTGGGAGACTATACCATTTACTTTGAGATAATCTAGAAACACTCCATTAAAGTATTCACCACCTCGATCTAATCGAAGAATTATAATACTATGTTTGGTTTGTTTCTCCACTTCATACTTATATTCTTTGAACTTTTCAAAGGCCTCAGACTTGTGTTTCATCAAACGCATATCCGAATCCAGATCTATCATCTATGAAAGTAATGAAGTATGAAAATCCACCCATGGCTTGCGTAGACATTGGTCCACATACATCTGTGTGTACCATTCCTAGCAAATTTGCAGCCCTCTCTCCATGTCTACTAAATGGAGACTGCAGTGCCACAATGAAGTGAAATTTTCATCATCCCTTTTCTTTTATTAGTTTGTTCAATCTGAAGTAAATTATGTCACATTTATACAGACCATTATTTAAAGTACCACGTCCATAAAGAATATTATCTCTAAGAATAGAACATTCATTATTCTCAATAATAAATGAAAATACAGCCAAGTCTAACATGTGAATAATATTCCTCACAATCGAGGGAACAAAATAACAATTATTTAAAATAATAGTCTTGCCCATAGGCATATATAAATGAAATGATTCTACATCTTCAGCAACAACTCTTGCTCCATTTCCCATCAGTAGAATCACCTCCTCTTACTCAAGAGTCCTACTTCTCCTTGGTCCCTGCAACAAATTGCAGATTTGAGAACCACAGGCGGTATCTAATACCCAAGTAGAAATTTGATTTAATGACATATTCACTTCTATCATGAACATACCTGAATCAGAAGCGGTAGTCTCACTACCCTTCTTCTTCTTCAATTCTGCAAGGTAAACCTTGCAGTTCCTCTTCCAGTGCCCCACCTTGTTACAGTGAAAGCAAACAACTTTGCTCTTGGGGTCTTCAGCTTTTGGTGGAACCGGCATTTTCTCACCTACTTTCTTCTTCTTGGAAGGGTTCCTCTTCCTTTTCTTATGATTGGAACCTTCACCAATTAGAAGAACAGAACTCTTCTTAGGGGGAAAATTCGATTCCGCAGTCTTCAACATGCTGTGGAGTTCAGGCAGACTGACATCCAACTTATTCATGTGAAAGTTCACAACAAACTGCGAGAACGAACTCGGAAGCGATTGAAAGACCAAGTCTTGGCTCAGCTCCCCATCCATGGCAAAACCAAGTTGTCCAAGACGTTCAATCAAATTGATCATCTTAAGTACATGGTCATTCACAGATGATCCCTCAGACATCCTACAACCGAACAGCTCCTTCGATATCTCATATCGAGCTGTCCTCCCTGCCACATCATACAACTCTTGTAGATGCATGAGGATAGTGTGAGCATCCATATGCTCATGTTGCTTCTGTAGCTCAATGTTCATGGAAGCTAGCATAATGCATTGAGCAACATTTGCATCATCTATCCACTTATGATACACAACATGTTCATCATTATGTGCATCACTAGCAGGTTCAGTAGGCTTAGGTGAGTCAATCACGTATTCCAGCTTCTCAATCCTGAGAACAATTCTCAAGTTTCGAAGCCAGTCAGCATAATTAGGACCAGTCAATTTGCAAGCATTTAATATGCTCCTAAGTGATAGTGCAGAATACATAATGTATATTCTAAATCTGTAAATGACAAACACATAACAACACTTAGCAAATATTCGATTTCATTTTAAAAACACTATATGAATCGGGTCTTTATTCATAAGTGGCTCCCACTAGTTTATCTAATTTATTCAACCCCCTACGTGAAAAATTAAACATTCATAATGCTAGTGGGAATAGGGATCCTACATTCCATTACACAACCCCGGCTGTGGCACGAAACGCCATGTAATGTTCAATAGGCAGACAACTCTTGTTAATTACATCTTATGTTATTCCCTAATCAAACTTTAGCCTCTTGAATAATTGAGTCACGGCTGTGGCATGATAAACTCAATATTCTAAGTCAAGTCTAACCCAACATTCCGTACAATTGAATCAGTCCCCAAAGGCCCACGGCTGTGGCACGTAACGACCTTTAGATTCTTATTCAATGTACACATCTCTATGTAATAGACAAGTATTTCTTATTTCAAAATCAAAGCCCTCGGCTGTGGCACGAAACGACAATGATTTAAAAATAAGAACTACTTTTCTATCATGTTGGAAGGCTATGACCGACACAAGCCCGTTGTGTCATTGGCCAATTACTACTTGATATTATTTAATTTTAGAGGGATTATATTATGTTACAATCATAATCATATTATAAAGAGATTCTTCCTTTTAAATTAAATATTTCAAATCAATAATCAGATGATTCCCAGATCGGGTGGAGCATTGTCAAGATGCGTCACTTAATAACCCTTTCTTACAGATAGAAATCTGTTGTTGACAGAATCATCCTTTCTCTCATATCGAAAATTCATATTCAATTACTTGTTTCATAAACACAAGAATCTCATGATTGTATTCATAATATTGTTATTAAGGTTATGAAACAATTTCACTATACTAGGTTGTCTAACAAACGCCTTATGTTCATTTAAGTTCACCTAAATCTATCATCGTATGATAAACTAAGCATATATCACATATATATGAAAGGAATATGTCCTAAGTCCAATCATGTATTAGGATTTAGGAATAACTTTTATGTAATCTGTTTTGATTTCATTGATATTAATAAAGACTTGTTTTGTTACGGGCTCTATATATTTAAGTGTTTAAATAAGATATACCATAGTTTAGAGTAAAGTTTTTTATGGATTATGATGAGATCATAATAGTGAGACCTAAAAAGATGATAACTCTAAACTTAAATAGTTCCTGATCATAGGATTACTAACTGGTAATTAATAATCCGCAAAGATCGATACATACTATGCTTGCTTCATTATGAAGGATGTCTGTTCTCATAGACATTTGTGTGGTGACACTATAGCTAGTATGTAGGTGCTTATTATGGAATAAGTTCACTGAACATGACTCGCACAGCTGAACAACTGATGGAGTTCACTCACGTGTCAGCAGTTGTTCACATAGTGATAGTTGTACAAGTATCCTTAGACTTGAGGTCATCATAGTCATCTTGTGTACACTGAACTATGCTTTGGTTTAGTTCTTAGTCTTCAGGGATAATTATTAGGGCTCTATTGGGTATAGGAATTTGTACACGAAGATAGTGTATGATCAATAAAGGATCTACCCCTTCCAGTGAAGGAAGCGAATGTTCAAGGCTGATCCACTTATGCTAGTCCAGGAATCTCTGGCCAGAGTAAATGAAATTAGAAAGGAGTTTCTGATTTGCATAGAACTACGCATAGTATATGGTAAGCAAGTGATTAAATTAGATAGGCTTGACACGAGATCCATGCCTTGTATTTAATCGGGACATTGTAGGGTAGAAGGAGTTTATTGTACGGTAACTATTCACTGACAGGTTCTTGGTATTCTAAGCAGTGAATTCATATTATCCGGATAGTCGCGATATGTTGAGAAGCATCACTCACGATGTAGAATAAATGTGATTAATTAATTAATCATATTTAATAAATTAGAGAATTTATATAAATAATGATAAAATAGTTTTATTATTATTTATTTCTACTACGGGCTTAATATTGAACCTACAGGGTCACACCATAAAAAGAGAATGATTTTATGGTGGAGGAATTAATTAATAATGGCTAATAATTATTTATTTGTGAAATAAATAATTAATTGGCAAATTTAATAATTGATTAAATGAGATTAATTGATTATAAATTAATTAAGAAAAGTTCTTAATATTATTAATTAAGGATTCAATTTTTGGAAATTAAATCAAGAGAGAGAATTATTTCTAAAGTGTTTAGAAAAAGGATTAATGATTAAAAGGTGTTTTAATTATTAATGCGAATAATAAATGGGATAATAATAATAATATTTATGGGAAAATTTCAGCAGAAAATTTTGCCTATAAATACACTATTATAGACCCTATTTTTATTCCAACCCCAGAAACCCAAAAGTTTTAGAAAACCAAATTCTCTCCACCTCCTCCTCCTCCTAAAAGTCATTTTCTTGGTGGATACCGGTGGAGTGCTTCACACTTGAGGAGCAACTGCTAAGGATCTCTGATCGTTGTCTCCGAATTATTTTAGAAGGTTAGATTTGATCCCTCGAATTTTTATTCACGATTTATATGCTTTTATTTGGATTTTGTGTGTGTAAAAGTGTTTTTCCACGCCCCGCTGCGTTTAAAATCCAACAATGGCATCAGAGCATAGGTTGTATGCATATAGATCTGTGGTAAAAATTTCAGAATTTTATGTGCTTATATGAATTAATTATGATTTTTACAAGTTATATCATGGATTAATTTTGTCTGATGAGAAATCATTTCTCATAATAATTTTGAATGTTGATCTGGGTTCTACAAGTGTTGTAGATCGTTTGGGTATTTTTTTTCATAATTTTAGGATGTATAGATTTTTTATTATGAATTTTTGAAGTTGTTGCAATTAAATTCGTAATTAAATTAAGTCATATATATATATATATATAAATTGTTAGTATATATATTATGTATGTAAAGTTGCTTGTACTGCTGCTGTAAATTGCACGGAAGCAAAGACAGAAAGAGAGATCTGACAGGACGGCTGCACGCAGTTCGAGACAGAAAAGCAACGACGGCTGGGAAAAAAAATATAGGGGTGTAACGCATTCCGGGAATGCGTTACACACCTGTAACGCATTCACGGAATGCGTTACACCCTTTAATGGCTTAAAAGGGGTGTAACGCATCACCGGAATGCGTTACAGGGCTTGTAACGCATTCCTGTAATGCGTTACAACCCTCTGTTGATTTTAAAATTGATTTTCTGGGAGTTTCGTAACTCCGTTTTAGGCCTGCAATATATCGTTGGATCGTTTTTCCGAGACGGATCTAATGGAGTGATAAATTTTAGTTTATATAAAAGTTTTGAACTGTTTATATTTCCATGAAGTGTTTCAAAACTGTTTTTGACTGTTTTAGTTGCTTTTAAATGCTTCATGTGATACATAGAGATGTATAATGCTTAGACTAATGTGCTAGATGATGTAACATGCCTACCTTGATGTTTATTCATGTTGATATATGTGATATATACTTAGTTTATCATGCGATGATAGATTTAGGTGAACTTGAATGAACATAAGGCGTTTGTTAGACAACCTAGTATAGTGAAATTGTTTCATAACCTTAAAAACAATATTATGAATACAATCATGAGATTCTTGTGTTTGTGAAACACATAATTGAATATGAATTTTCGATATGAGATAAAGGATGATTCTGTCAACAACAGATTTCTATCTGTAAGAAAGGGTTATTAAGTGACGCATCTTGACAATGCTCCCCCCGATCTGGGAATCGTCTGATTATTGATTATTGATTTGAAATATTTAATTTAAAAGGAAGAATCTCTTTATAATATGATTATGATTGTAACGTAATATAATCCCTCTAAAATTAAATAATATCAAGTAGTAATTGGCCAATGACACAACGGGCTTGTGTCGGTCATAGCCTTCCAACATGATAGAAAGTAGTTCTTATTTTTGAATAATTGTCGTTTCGTGCCACAGCCGAGGGCTTTGATTTCGAAATAAGAAATACTTGTCTATTACATAGAGATGTGTACATTGAATAAGAATCTAAAGGTCGTTACGTGCCACAGCCGTGGGCCTTTGGGGACTGATTCATTTGTACGGAATGTTGGGTTTGACTTGACTTAGAATATTGAGTTTGTCGTGCCACAGCCGTGACTCAATTATTCAAGAGGCTAAAGTTTGATTAGGGAATAACATAAGATGTAATTGACAAGAGTTGTCTGCCTATTGAACATTACATGGCGTTTCGTGCCACAGCCGGGGTTGTGTAATGGAATGTAGGATCCCTATTCCCACTAGCATTATGAATGCTTAATTTTTCACGTAGAGGGTTGAATAAATTAGATAAACTAGTGGGAGCCACTTATGAATAAAGACCCGATTCATATAGTGTTTTAAAACGAAATCGAATATTTGCTAAGTGTTGTTATGTGTTTATCATTTACAGATTTACAATATACATTATGTCTTCTACACTATCACTCAGGAGCATACTAGATGCTCACAAATTGACTGGTCCTAATTATGCTGACTGGCTTCGAAACTTGAGAATTGTTCTCAGGATTGAGAAGCTGGAATACGTGATTTACTCACCTAAGCCTACTGAACCTGCTAGTGATGCACATAATGATGAACATGTTGTGTATCGTAAGTGGATAGATGATACAAATGTTGCTCAATGCATCATGCTAGCTTCCATGAACATTGAGCTACAGAAGTAACATGAGTATATGGATGCTCACACTATCCTCATGCATCTACAAGAGTTGTATGATGTGGCAGGGAGGACAGCTCGATATGAGATATCGAAGGAGTTGTTCGGTTGTAGGATGTCTGAGGGATCATCTGTGAATGACCATGTACTTAAGATGATCAATTTGATTGAACGTCTTGGACAACTTGGTTTTGCCATGGATGGGGAGTTGAGCCAAGACTTGGTCTTGCAATCGCTTCCGAGTTCATTCTCGCAGTTTGTTGTGAACTTTCACATGAATAAGTTGGATGTCAGCCTGCCTGAACTCCACAACATGTTGATGACTGCGGAATCGAATTTTCCCCCTAAGAAGAGTTCTGTTCTTTTAATTGGTGAAGGTTCCAATCCTAAGAAAAGGAAGAGGAACTCTTCCAAGAAGAAGAAAGTAGGTGAGAAAACGTCGGTTCCACCAAAAGCTGAAGACCCCAAGAGCAAAGTTGTTTGCTTTCACTGTAACAAGGTGGGGCACTGGAAGAGGAACTGCAAGGTTTACCTTGCAGAATTGAAGAAGAAGAAGGGTAGTGAGACTACCGCTTCTGATTCAGGTATGTTCATGATAGAAGTGAATATGTCATTAAATCAAATTTCTACTTGGGTATTAGATACCTCATGTGGTTCTCAAATCTGCAATTTGTTGCAGGGACCAAGGAGAAGTAGGACTCTTGAGGAAGAGGAGGTGATTCTACTGATGGGAAATGGAGCAAGAGTTGCTGCTAAAGATGTAGAATCATTTCATTTACATATGCCTACGGGCAAGACTATTGTTTTAAATAATTGTTATTTTGTTCCCTCGATTGTGAGGAATATTATTCACATGTTAGACTTGGTTGGATTTTCATTTATTATTGAGAATAATGAATGTTCTATTCTTAGAGATAATATTCTTTATGGACGTGGTACTTTAAATAATGGTCTGGACATATGTGACATAATTTACTTCAGATTGAATAAACTAATAAAAGAAAAGGGATGATGAAAATCTCACTTCATAGTGGCACTGCAGTCTCCATTTAGTAGACATGGAGAGATGACTGCAAATTTGCTAGGAATGGTACACACAGATGTATGTGGACCAATGTCTAAGCAAGCCATGGGTGGATTTTCATACTTCATTACTTTCATAGATGATAGATCTAGATTCAGATATGTGTTTGATGAAACACAAGTCTGAGGCCTTTGAAAAGTTCAAAGAATATAAGTATGAAGTGGAGAAACAAACCAAACATAGTATTATAATTCTTCGATAAGATCGAGGTAGTGAATACTTTAATGGAGTGTTTCTAGATTATCTCAAAGTAAATGGTATAGTCTCCCAGTGGACTCCTCCAGATTGGTATCTGAAAGGAAAAATCGAACTTTGTTAGACATAGTTCGGTCCATGATGAGCTATGCAAATCTTCCAGTATTTCTATGGGGTTATGCATTGGAAACCTCAGCATATTTACTGAACAAGGTGCCTTCCAAATCTGTTCCTCAAACTCCGTATGAGATATGGAAAGAAAGGAAACCGAGTCTTAAACACGTTAAGATTTGGGGATGTCCAGCTTATGTCAAGTAAGTTGACCCAGATAAGCTGGAATATCGATCCGTAAAATGTAGTTTTGTGGGATATCCTAAAGAGACTTTAGGGTATTACTTTTACACCGATCATCGGGTGTTTGTCTCCAGACATGCTACCTTCTTGGAAAAGGAGTTTATCCTTGAAGGAAACAGTGGGAGCAAAATTGAACTTGATGAATTTCAAGAAGCACAAACTATTACGCATCAAGTGGAAACACCTGTTCTGACTGAACAACCTTTTGTGGAACAGCCCATTCATAGATCAGGGAGAGTGTCTCGCCAACCTGAGAGGTAATATGGCCTTGTCATTGAGAATGACAATGAGTTGTCGATCATTGATGATGACGACCCTGTGACCTATAATGAGGCTATGAGTAGTGTTGACTCAGAGAAATGGCATAGTGCCATGAAATCCAGAATGGAATCTATGTATACGGTATACAAAAGATAGATTATAGCAGATGGCCAGGTGGAGACCTTTAAGGCCAGGCTTTTGGAAAAAGGATTCAAACAAAGGCAATGAATTGACTTTGATGAAACTTTTTGCCTGTAGCCCTGTTAAAATTAGTTCAGATTTTGCTTGCGATTGCTGCTTACTACGACTATGAGATCTGGCAATTAGCCAGGTGGTTTTATTTCCAAGAGAAATGAAAACCTAGTGTGTAAGCCATTGCGAACCATATATGGTTTAAAGCAAGCTTCTCGTAAATGGAACATTCATTTTGATGAGACAATCAAAGAGTTTGATTTTATCAAAAACGTTGATGAACCATGCGTCTACAAAAGGGTTAGTGGGAGCGCGATAACATTTCTTATATTATATTGAAATAGAGTTGACACACATAACAACATAGGAGACCCACTCACAAAGCTACTTTTTGAAAGTCACTTTGATCGTCATAAAGATGAGATGGGTATTAGATACCAGAGTGATTGGCTTTAGTACAAGTGGGAGATTGAAAGGAATATGTCCTAAGTCCGGTCATGTATTAGGATTTAGGAATAACTTTTATGTAATCTGTTTTGATTTTATTGATATTAATAAAGACTTGTTTTGTTACAGACTCTATCTATTTAAGTGTTTAAATAAGATATACCATAGTTTAGAGTAAAGCTTTTTATGGATTATAATGAGATCATAATAGTGAGACCTAAAAAGATGATAACTCTAAACTTAAATAGTTCCTGATCATAGAATTACTAACTGGTAATTAATAATCCGCAAAGATCGGTACATACTATGCTTGCTTCATTATGAAGGATGTATGTTCTCATAGACATTTGTGTGGTGACATTATAGCTAGTATGTAGGTGCTTATTATGGAATAAGTTCACTGAACATGACTCGCACAGCTGAACAACAGATGGAGTTCACTCACGTGTCAGCAGTTGTTCATATAGTGATAGTTGTACAAGTATCCTTAGACTTGAGGTCATCATAGTCATCTTGTGTACACTGAACTATGCTTTGGTTTAGTTCTTAGTCTCCAGGGACAATTATTAGGGCTCTACTGGGTATAGGAATTTGTACACGAAGATAGTGTATGATCAATAAAGGATCTACCCCTTCCAGTGAAGGAAGCGAATGTTCAAGGCTGATCCACTTATGCTAGTTCAGGAATCTCTGGCCAGAGTAAATGAAATTAGAAAGGAGTTTCTGATTTGCATAGAACTACGCATAGTATATGGTAAGCAAGTGATTAAATTAGATAGGCTTGACACGAGATCCATGCCTTGTATTTAATTGGGACATTGTAGGGTAGAAGGAGTTTATTGTACGGTAACTATTCACTGACAGGTTCTTGGTATTCTAAGCAGTGAATTCATATTATCCGGATAGTCGCGATATGTTGAGAAGCATCACTCACGATGTAGAATAAATGTGATTAATTAATTAATCATATTTAATAAATTAGAGAATTTATATAAATAATGATAAAATAGTTTTATTATTATTTATTTCTACTACCGGCTTAATATTGAACCTACAGGGTCACACCATAAAAAGAGAATGATTTTATGGTGGAGGAATTAATTAATAATGGCTAATAATTATTTATTTGTGAAATAAATAATTAATTGACAAATTTAATAATTGATTAAATGAGATTTAATTGATTATAAATTAATTAAGAAAAGTTCTTAATATTATTAATTAAGGATTTAATTTTTGGAAATTTTAATCAAGAGAGAGAATTATTTCTAAAGTGTTTAGAAAAAAGATTAATGATTAAAAGGTGTTTTAATTATTAATGAGAATAATAAATGGGATAATAATAATAATATTTATGGGAAAATTTCGGCAGAAAATTTTGCCTATAAATACACTATTATAGACCCTATTTTTATTCCAACCCCAGAAACCCAAAAGTTTTAGAAAACCGAATTCTTTCCACCTCCTCCTCCTCCTAAAAGTCGTTTTCTTGGTGGATACCGGTGGAGTGCTTCACACTTGAGGAGCAACTGCTAAGGATCTCTGATCGTTGTCTCCGAATTATTTTAAAAGGTTAGATTTGATCCCTTGAATTTTTATTCACGATTTATATGCTTTTATTTGGATTTTGTGTGTGTAAAAGTGTTTTTTCACGCCCCGCTGCGTTTAAAATCCAACAATATAAACATGAATAAACATCAAGGTAGGCATGTTACATCATCTAGCGCATTGGTCTAAGCATTATACATCTCTATGTATCACATGAAGCATTTAAAAGCAATTAAAACAGTTAAAAACAGCTTTAAAACACTACATGGAAATATAAACAGTTCAAAACTTTTATATAAACTAAAATTGATCACTCCATTAGATCCGTCTCGGAAAAACGAATCCAACGGTATATTGCACGCCTAAAACGGAGTTACGAAACTCCCAGAAAATCAAATTTAATGTGGACAGTCGGGCTGTAACGCATTACAGTAACGCGTTACAAGCCCTATAACGCATTCCGGTGATGCGTTACAACCCTTTTAAGCCATTAAAAGGTGTAACGCATTCCGTGAATGCGCCACAGGGTGTAACGCATTCCCGGAATGCGCGACACCCCTTATTTTTTTTTTCTTCTGCAGCAGCCGCCGCTTTCCTCGATCAGCGTGTCGCCGTACTGTACCCTGTACCCTTGCTTTTCTTTGTCCGTGCCATCAACAGACAGCATTCAACAGCATAGAATACAAACATATATATATATATTATATATATATACATATATTTATACTTATTAAATTACGAATTTAATTACAAGAACTTCAAAAATTCATAATAAAAAATCTATACATCATAAAATTATAAAAAAAATACCCAGACGATCTACAACACTTGTAGAACTCAGATCAACATTCAAAATTATTCCGAGAAATGATTTCTCATCAGACAAAATTAATCCATGATTTAACTTGTAAAAATCATAATTAATTCATACAAGCACATAAAATTCTGAAATTTTTACCACAGATCTATATGCATACAACCTAAGCTCTGATACCAATGATGGATTTTAATCGCAGCGGGGGCATGGCAAAACACTTTCGCATATATAAAATCCAAATAAAAGCATACAGATCCTGAATAAAAATTCGAGGGATCGAATCTAACCTTTAAAATAATTCGGAGACAACGATCAGAGATCCTTAGCAGTTGCTCCTCAAGTGTGAAGCACTCCACCGGTATCCACCAAGAAAACGATGTTAAGGAGGAGGAAGGAGGTGGAGAGAATTGGGTTTTCCAAATTTTTTGGGTTTTGGGGTTCCAATAAAAAATAGGGTCTATAATAGTATATTTATAGGCAAAATTTTCAGCTGAAATTTTCCCATAAATAATATTATTATTATTATCCCATTTATTATTCTCATTAATAATTAAAACACCTTTTAATTATTAATCCTTTTTCTAAACACTTTAGAAATAATTCTCTCTCTTGATTTAATTTCCAAAAATTAAATCCTTAATTAATAATATTAAGAACTTTTCTTAATTAATTTATAATCAATTAAATCTCATTTAATCAATTATTAAATTTGCCAATTAATTATTTATTTCACAAATAAATAATTATTAGCCATTATTAATTAATTCCTCCACCATAAAATCATTCTCTTTTTATGGTGTGACCCTGTAGGTTCAATATTAAGCCGGTAGTAGAAATAAATAATAATAAAACTATTTTATCATTATTTATATAAATTCTCTAATTTATTAAATATGATTAATTAATTTATCACATTTATTCTACATCGTGAGGGATACTTCTCAGTATATCGCAACTATCCGGATAATATGAATTCACTGCTTAGAATACCAAGAACCTATTCAGTGAATAGTTATCGTACAATAAACTCCTTCTACCCTACAATGTCCCGATTAAATACAAGGCATGGATCTCGTGTCAAGCCTATCTAATTTAATCACTTGCTTACCATTTACTATGCGTAGTTCTATGCAAATTAGAAACTCCTTTCTAATTGCATTCACTCTGGCCAGAGATTCCTGAACTAGCATAAGTGGATCAGCCTTGAACATTCACTTCCTTCACTGGAAGGGATAGATCCTATATTGATCATACGATATCTTCGTGTACAAATTCCTATACCCAGTAGAGCCCTAATAATTGTCCCTGGAGACTAAGAACTAAACCAAAGCATAGTTCAGTTGTGTACACAAGATGACTATGATGACCTCAAGTCTAAGGATACTTGTACAACTATCACTATGTGAACAACTGCTGACACGTGAGTGAACTCCATCAGTTGTTTAGTTGTGCGAGTCATGTTCAGTGAACTTATTATATAATAAGCACCTACATACTAGCTATAGTGTCACCACACAAATGTCTATGAGAACAGACATCCTTCATAATGAAGCAAGCATAGTATGTACCGATCTCTGCGGATTATTAATTACCAGTTAGTAATCCTACGACCAGGAACTATTTAAGTTTAGAGTTATCATCTCTCACTATTATGATCTCATCATAATCCATAAAAAGCTTTACTCTAAACTATGGTATATCTTATTTAAACACTTAAATAGATAGAGCCCGTAATAAAAACAAAACAAGTCTTTTATTAATATCAATGAAATCAAAACAGACTACACAGGAAGTTATTCCTAAATCCTAATTCATGATTGGACCTAGGACATATTCCTTTCAGACGTGAAGTCAGTTTGAGACGCAATTGAAGTACAAAATGACTAAATCATTATATTTATTTGATAGAAGCCAGACCAGCAAGGCGGATTGAGCCGGTGATAGACAAAGGTGAAATATTTGGAGTAAATCGCGTGGAAGGCAAGTTTTTCCCCTATTCTAATTTCAGAATAGTGATATTTCTTCAGATTCATATCACGCTTGCACTCTTTTGATCCTTATTCATAAACACTGAAACACACTTGTTATTCTCTTGTTCATATTTCATTGCAATTCTTGATTTTTCCTTTTTCTTTGAATTCCTTATTCATATTCCAATTGTTACACATACACATTGATATATTCTGGTGATTATAATATATTAAAGCATATCGATTATTCCGGTTGCTACTCCATGGACCGAATAGTGATATTTTGGGATTAAGTTTTACTTGATCCTAAGGACCGGGACATAACCGGATCCTTGAGATAGGCCATAGAGCCTGGGTGCCCGACTAGATCTATATAGTGAGATATAGATCTGTACTGTATCATGCCTGATCAGCATGGTATAGATGCGAACTTGTGTCCAGTTTAGTTCATTTGTATTTGCCAGCAGTGGCCTTCTTTCTATTCTCGCAGGGTTATGTCTTTGCAGACATACCAGATTACCGATTCATTTAAACTGCTTTAACACTGTCTATTTTTGCGGACTTGTTGAGCAATTTTTGGCTCACCCCTTTTTGTGTTATTCACCTTATTGTTTTCAGTTAAAAAGGAATATGAAGCCCATCAGAACTCGAGTGGTAAAGAAGCGGGTCAAGCATCGGGTCAAGCATCGGAATCCTCTCATACCCAAGATGTTGATCCCAATCCAGGAAGAAAACTTTGAGTTGCCTGAGCAGGTGGAGTGTAGATAGTTAGTGTGTGTGTTTGAACAAAAGATAAACTTAGTTTAAAACTGGTTAGACAATGGGTTGTAATAAAAGGAGTTTGTAAGATTTTAAATTTGGCTTGTAATAAAATAGTTAGTGGTTCATGTTTTCATACTTCAACCTAAAAAGATCTTGGTTAGTGTTAAAGGGGTTTAGATACATTTCATTATTATTGTTATTCATATTGTACAGGTTTGGTGATTAACTAGTAACTCCCAGACTTATACCCCGGGTCTGGAGGGCGTTACATGTAGATGGAAGATAATGATAATGTTTGGGGTTTTGAAGATGAGATGTTTGATGAGAATGATTTTGAAGAGGAGTTCATGGAAGATGGGGATGAACAAGAGCATGAGGTAACAACCCCTACTACTATGGATGTGGGGGATTCGGCACCAGTTCCTGATTATGATGATCGTGACTCAGTTACTGGACCGATAGTACCGCGATGAGAAATTCTTAAGGAGTTGGCGGATATGAATAATGATACTATTGTTTGGCTGGAATATCAGATTGATGAGTTGACTATTGAAAGTGGAAATTTGAAGTTAGAAAGAGATGTTTTAGCGGAGAAATTGAAGGTTGAAATGAATAAGTCAAGAATTGCATAACAGACCTATAAAAAGAAATTAGATGAGATAGTTCAGTTCACTGACTCTTATGATCCAAACACTTTAGAAAAATGATGTACTGAAACAAGAGTTAAGGAGATTAATAACTTCATATCTGACACATGACTCTAAATGGAAATTACAAATTGCCAAATTGAGCGCTTATTTAAGAAAGACTGAGCTTATCTTTAGATTGTAGTTCATTTCATATATGTATTTAATTTGATTACTATTGTTTGAAGAGATTTATAAAAAAAGTTTCGAGCATTGATTATACTTTGTCATGGATATTTTGTATATTATTATTTATATCGGGATTGAGTTTTAAATGAATTATGTAGGAACCATGTCTCGTCAGAATACTAACAATGTGGTGACTCAATTGCTAAAACATTAGCAACTTTAGTGGAGAACCAGCGAGGTGGACCTAGAAGCTTGATATATGAATTTAAGAAGTTAAGTCCTCCCATTTTTGAAGGATCCACAAATCCTTCGGAAGTGGATAAGTGGCTTCAAGAGATGGAGAAGATTTTTAACTTATTAGGGAGTACAGACGAACAGAGAGTCAGTTTGGTAAACTACCAACTCCAAGGGAGCGCCTATGATTGGTGGCTGATGGAGAAAAAACATATTAAAGGTAACGAAGAAGGAGCTGCCCAGACATACACTTGGGAAAATTTTAAGGAGTCATTTCAGGACAAGTACTTTCCTAGAACGATTCGGGTTAAGTTGGAGCGTGATTTTATAAGGTTGGAGCAAGGAGAAAAGCAAATTGTCTCATAATATGAAGCTGAATTTATCCATTAGCCAAGTATGTGCCATCTTTGGTTGCAGACGAGGTTAGTAGGGCACATAGGTTTGAAGAGGGGCTACGAAGTGAGATAAGGAGGCATGTGTCGGCATTTGAACTAAGTAGTCACAAGATGGTGTTGAACAAAGCTTTAGTAGTGGAGAGAGGATTGATGGTAGAGGACGGAAAGAAAAATTTTGAGTCTAAGAAGAGAGTTGAGTCTACAAGTGGATTTAACGAGAATGGATCATCGAGGAAGTACAACAATCGAGGAAATTTTAATCGACGTGATTCAGAAGCTAAGCTTTCTTGTTCTAGATGTGGAAGAAATCACTTGGATAAGGATTGTCACTGGAACATTGGAGCCTGCTTTAGCTATGAGGAGCCTGGGCATAAGATTGCAGAGTGTCCAAAATGTGATACTTTAAAGGACAAGGGCAATAGGAACATTGACACTCTAGCCGCGCTTGGACCAAACTATGGACGTGTGTTTAAACTTCCTAAAGAGCCAAACACATATTAAGGTACACAATTATTTCTACCTTGTGCGGAGCTTGAATATAATTTTTTTAATAGATTTGTTTAAATTTGGGGACCAAATTTTTTTAAGGAGAGTAGAATGTGATAACCGCATTTTTATTGGTTAAAACAAATATGGATTGAAGTGATTTAAATTGTTTTAGTTATAAAATAAATATTTTATAACGTGAATGGCTAAAAAAACAAAACTTTTAATGGTGTCTAAACTTTTATAATATATATTACTTTTATGACCATATATTTTAAAATATGCGTAGTTACTTTATAAATATATTTATTTAATTAGTATTTTATATAACCAAAGATTTCAGTCAAAAATTATCATTAGTGGAGATATATATCAGTTTAAAATAGCGGTCACATACCATTACTCTAGGAACACGTTGAACTAATTACGTCTTTTAGGGATCCGGATCAAGTTTGGAACATAAGCGGTTATCTTTTCCTTATACAACGTCATTCAGAAGCAACTTTGACACTAGAAAAATGTATCTTGTTCATCATCTAGAGGAACCAACTTTCTTTCGAGCGGTTACTTTTTGTATTTACCGATCACACACATATATGTACTTGTTTTCAAACTGGATTTTCAACTTCTTTCCCGATTTGTTGCAACTTGCGGGCGACCAAGCAACAACAAAAAATAATTAGGTAAGTTCCATGTGAATTATACTATGTGCTAAGGTTTGTTTCGACCTTTTCAATTTAAGACATCGGATTTTTCATTTGTTTAAAGTGAGTATTAATTCTTGCGTATATGTTATATTATTCTTTTCACTTTTTTTTTGTATTTTTGACTCGCACACATAAGCCCGAGGTCTATCGGAAAATAGCCTCTTCATTTTTCGGAATGAGGGGAAGATTGCGTACATCTTACCCTCCCCAGACCCTGCGTTAAGCGAGATATACTGGGTATATTTGGTTTGGTTTGGTTTGGTTTGTTACTTGCTTCACTTATATTTTTGTATAGGTTCTTCTTAACAAGGTACCTCTTATTCTATTATATTTTTTTATGTGTTTCTTGTCTTATTAAAAATCTCTCTAGTGTAGTTACTTGATGTTAATGTGTTGATTGATATTATAGTAATGCATGTATATATAGCCATACAGGTCTCGGTAGGTGTCTCTTCTCTTTCTTTTCTTTTTAACCTATATATTTTGTAATACTTACATATATAATATAATATGTATTGTTAGTTGCCATAATTTGCATTTAGTTGTATAACATGTTATAGGTTTGGTAATTTATGTTAAATTGTGTTAATATGTTACATGTGATTGATGTTAAATTATGTAAATGTATTACAAACGTGTCTCACAAAACCAGTTTACATAAGTAGTTAATATTTAATTGTTTTATTCTGTTGTTCTAATAAATTAATGTTATTACTTTGAATATATGTAAAAGAATGAGTAAATTGTATACTTGTTTAAATCATTTATTGGTATTAAAAAGGGTTTATAATTATATTTAGTTTCTTGTTGATTTGATTTTATATAAATAACTATATTTATGCTAATATTTATTTTGACAAGAGAATACATATACTTTTATTTGGGCTTGTTTTTTAAAATGAGTATTGTATTTTTAGCATAATTTAAAATAGAATGTGGTTGTATATTTTTTGTTATTTAATTATTATAGTCAATTAATTATATAAAATGTGTTTAGTTAAATGTAATTCTTTGTGTTACTTAAGAATTATATATTTACGTGTATGGATGTATGCGTTTTGTCACGTATCCACATGACTAGATGAAATTCTATAATTAATATTCTATTAGCTATATATATGTTATTAATTATTGGGAGTTAATTTGATGTCCGTTACATGTTTTTTTTTTTGCTTTTAGTATGTAGTTTTATAATAAAGATTGTTTATTTGTTTAATTTAGGCTTATCTTCTAGCATATATCTAGGAATTGTGTATTTGGTGATTTTTTCAGCTAAGGTAAGTTAACTTTTCACACTTGTATTTTATTTGAAATCTTTTAAATATTTTTGCACTGCTTTTGTTTTAAAATTTATGGATCTAGTACCTTGTTTTAAAAATAAGAATTTTTAGTGAGCTCTGACTTATGAACTAGTTAGTAATTACGTACAGTTCCGGAACTAGCCCTTGATACCTTACTAGGGAGTGCTACTTATAATGCCTTTGGGAGTGCACACTCTGTGATATCTTAATAAGAGGTGCATTATTGACAGAAATTATGATTTTTGATATTGTGTCACCGGGTATTTGTGGCCTTAGTGAGCTGTGGAATTAAATTATGTTTTATGTCATATGGATTTTTGGACAATGATTTTGATTTTATAAAATTATGATACTTGATCCACTAGTGTAGAATTGTCTTCTTGCTTGGCTCTTTGGCTCGTTACTTACAAATTTTCAGGTGCTTAGCTTTTGGGACATCTTAAAGGTGAACTTGATTCGAGTTTGCTTTGAAATAATGTTTTAGTAATTATGTTTGTATTGGAGCTGCATCTCCCAGAATTTGCTTTATTTTCAGCTATATGATGTTATTTATGTTTGGGATTAAAAACCGTGCAGGCTTATTTGAGACTTATTTTAAGCATGAATAAAATTGGTAGTTTTACTTTGATATTTAAGTATAATTTATTGTCTGAAAAGTCGGGGTATTATAAATTTCACTTTCGTAGATGACACGATTGCATTGAGCACATGCAATAAGTCGTTAAACCCCTAAGCAGCCTAAGTAGGACGAGATTTATCTTGTGAGGGCTTATAGAAGATATACCCATAAAATCAAATATTTTCAATCACCAAGTCTCTCAAGCATGCAACATGTCATAGTACTCCACACATTATAAACCTCAGTCACAAAATAACCTGAAAGTATCTGAAAGTACATCTACTCTCACTTAAGCATCAATTAACACAAAACAATCCAAGTCTGCACACAATGCCCTAATAGACAAAAATATCATGAAATAGACATCAAAGTTGCAATTTGTAAGTGAGCACGCTACAAATATAGATATCATTTGACTCTCAACTCACACAAGCGTAAGGTGTAAGTGTTTCACTCAAGTTCAATCAATGTACATTTTCTACCATATGCCCGGTTGTCCACCGAATCTCCACTACTTCATATACATGCATACATGAATTAAAAGGTCTTTGTTAAAGCTTGTAATGAAGCTTAGGTACGGGTATGATATCAAGAAAATTGGATAACAAGTGGCTAAACTTGATAAACCGATAGAGCATAGTGTTCACTTTTAATTAAAGCACCCAACATGAATTATATCGTGTAAGAGATGATAAATCTCTCAAAAGCATTAAACCACAAAGCACAAATGATCCATGTACTTCCCCACTTTCATATTGTAACAACAAATGAACAAAAACTCCCGTTTTTTCTCATATTTTTTCTCTCTTTTTTCAAAATCAAGTAATTCACCAGTAATCAAGGGCAGTATAAAAAAGTCACCAAGAACTGCACTTAATACCAGCACATTAATAGATCGTCCCTTTCATATGACATTGCAATTGCCACCCATTGATCTCAAAGGAGTACTTGATATATATTTTTTCATTTTTTCATTTCATTTTTTCAAGATCAAATAGTTATTTTATGTTGAATCCCACCAAAATATATTACCTCAACAAAAGAAATCCCCACACTTAAGATTCAGCAACCCTGAAGTTGAATCAATATGCTCTACCAGTAAATCAATACATGAATAAATAAGTAGATTCAAGAATTTTAGATTGGTGATATACGAAAAAAATAGATATAAAAGCTCAAGTGGGTTCACTAAGAACAAATTTCTCATGGTTACTGTTTAAGTAAACGAGGTTAATCCTAGTGCCTTTTTCATAATAATGCACACACATATCATGTAACCTCGAAATGGTTTAAAACAAGTTCTAGAGCAACACGCATAATGATGAACATCACACAATAAAAAAATGGATTGATAAAGAATGTATCAATCATAAATTAGGCTCAAGTCCTCACAAGGTGAAAGTATGCTCGGCTCGCTGAAATTAACTAATAAGCATCTCAAGTTTTTAAATTTTCGCAAGTACACACAAGGAATTATCAAGCATCAAATGATTTTCATAGTTATGATACTCAAAATTAATCTACACAATGGGTACTTAATTATCCATGCTAATATGCTCTTGAGACAAAGTAATTTTATATAATTTTTTTGATGTTTTTTTTACATATTACACTAAAACACGCAATTATGCACACATCATAAAACTGCACTAAAAGAAAAGAAAACTCCCCAAGATTAAAGTTGGATGTTGTTATGGGTATCCAAATGCGTACGAAAATAACAACTTTTTGTACCAATGGTAGCCATGCTCTCCCCACGGGGAGTCAGTCCAATCCAAGTCCCCTCACCACGGGGAGTTCAGCCCTCACCGCGGTGTGAATAGCTTATGTTCTTCCCTTAAGAAACTCACCTTGTGGACCTCCAAATCCGATCTCCACCGTTCAAGAGTTATATATCATAGTAAAGAAGATGCTGTCCAAAATTCAGTATGTTACGACCGTTGAAACTTCGGAAAACTAAAAAACAAGGTAATTGACACAACCAGCAAATTTTATGCGAATTTTTAATATTCAACGCATGTTGCAACCACTTCAAACAAGTACATCACTGTAACTTGTGGGAGAAAAAAAACCAGAATCTAACTAAAACTATAGTTTTGGGTTACCTCCCAAGAAGCGCCTTATTTATTGGCTTTGGCTAGATAAGTTCATATACATGATTTTATCAATGAGGTGTAAAAGCATATAATTTAGCATATCTTCCATTTTTAAATACTCTAAATTTATTTAAGTACATAGAGCAAACAAAAACATCTAAATATTGGGAGACAATTCTAACATCATGCTCAAAGAAATACAGAATGGAGAAATACTCAAAAAAATTAGCATGAATATTTAAGTACTTAGCTCCAAAAACGCCTCCCAAACTGGATCAACATAAGACAAATCACGATCTTTTATATTAACCTTATCCAACTCAATTTCATCGAATTTTAGAGCTACCACATCAAATTCCGGTTTTAATGCAACCGAATTATCTTTTACTTTACACAACATGAAGGGATCAACTAAAACATTAACTTCATCATTGACACAAGAACTTTTAGGAACTAAAATATTTTCTTGATAAGTAGAGGGACAAATACATGACGGAATTTCATGTTCATCATCTTTGTTATATTTTGTACTAAAATTTAATTTTATTGATCCCTCTTCCCATAACACGTCATATTTCAATTTATTAAGAACATACCAACCTATTGACCCATCTCGTAATGATGACTCGTTTTGGATCATATAGTCAAGCATACGATAATTACAATTACTGACTTCATGCAAGTATGGGTAGCGTTCTAACAAATCAGATGAATTAAAATATGAGTTATAATGCATATATGTTCAAAAGCTCAATTTGTCTTCTCTATCAATCCTGTAAAACTCAATGGTAAGTAACTTGATCTCAAAATACTAAATAGTATACTGATATTAACATTAGAATACTTAAAACAGTCTCCGGCAGCGGCGCCGAAAATTTGTTGTCGATTTTATAACCTTAACGCAAGAGTACGTATCTCAACAAGTAGTATATAAATTAGTTCCCACGAAGACTATTAATAAGCTGTTAAATACTGATTACTATTTTTCTTTCAATTTAAGTCAAATAAAAATCAAGTGAAGTTTTTACTAAATTATCGCTAAATAATTAAACTAACCCAAAAGCGAAGAATACATTCCAAGAGAATGAAAAATAGGCCTTTAACTTCATCTTACGTTTTTCAACAAGCTTCTTCTTTAACCTCTATTCTCGTGGTCTGAGTGCTAGTTTGTAACAATCATGTATTTACAAGGACCTTCTGAATCTCAAGTGACTCTAATTTATGCAATAACCCCCATATTCCTATGTAGAATTCAAAAGCATAGACATCATTAAGTTTCGTCTTAATTGGACTCCTTAGGGTGTTAAGGTAAATTCCTATCATAACCACAAACTAATATAAATATTAATCATAAGATATATTGATTGGGTCTAAACTTAGGGTTTCTCTCCCAAGTCCACCTAAATTACGAAATCAGTCTCAATGATCAATCTTTGAGAAACATTGAACACAAATCAATATAAACAACTAATATGACCACAAAAATAGAGAGAAAAGAATACAACTTATATATTAACGAAAGAATCCATTAAAGGCCTAGAGAGAAAATTAGTTCATCATCTCAAAAGAAAACAATACACAAGAGTATATAAACATAGTGGAAAAAGTAAGGAGAAAAGATGAAAACCGTAGATGCAGCAATCTCCTCTTCTTCCACTTTTTCCCTCTTAAGTAACCTCTCTTCCTTTCTCCAGGAACTTAATACCTAATAATAAAATCTGATATATATCTATATCTAATTAATGTAATTTAATGTCTTGAGAAAAAATACAAATAAGTTTTCCAAACTATAAATATTTTCCAAGTAAAATCCGTAGTTGACTTTTTTTTAGAAAGTTTGGGTCGCTCTAGATGGATTTTGTTCTCTGGACCACCTTAGAATTCATTATCTTCGCGTGGGCTGTTAAATCATCCAATTTGAACTTCTGGAACTCAAGATAGGGCCCAAACAGTGTAGCATGCACGTGTAGTCCAACAAATCCTAATTTCATTATAATAAATCTTCAAAATCAGTTTTTTATTCCCCAATCCTTCCAAGTCTAGGATTTTTTACTTCCTACAATACAACATTGAAATCTATTTAATAAAAATCCAATTAAATGCAAAATATAATAAATATGAGGAATAAAATCATATAAAATATGTATAAATATATATTATATCATCCATGGTCACAGACTGCGAACATTGTCTGAGGTTGGGACCTGTTCCTTTATCCCAAACGGTCCCCTTTTCTCCGTCATTTGTACTCATTTCAACCATATAAGATAAGCTGCCCAAAGGCTCCAATTTTAGATGATACTTTGAAGAAATTCAAGCAACTTTCTCAAATTTAAGGTGTATTTCCTCTCTTTATTTTTCATTTGTCATGGCCGATAATTTACTTGCTCGTATATTTCATCATAAAAGTAAAAAGATATAAAAAAGGAGTGTTGATCATGTTTTTCATCTTGATGAATTAATTATTAGTGAAGAACCTATAACTCCTAAATTTGTTTCTTTTTGAGCCTATTGTGTTTGTTATTTTGTGTTCCAATAAAATAGGTCCCAACCGTAAACAATGTTCGCAATCGGTGAACAGGGGCAAAAAAATAATTTTTCCGGACCGCTGGCTATTTTTTTAATCATTAAATGTGTCGGCTCAAAATTTGTTTGTTGTATAACACATACCTGTCAAATGTTGGGAGAAGGATAATTTAACTTATTTTTATATAAAATTAACAAAAATGACCAATTTCTGAAAAGTTGGTCAACTTTTGCCGATGAGATACTCAAGAAGTATTCAATTTATATGAGATATCCAATTATGAGTGGAGTATATTATATATGAAATATCCAAGTGCCAGTGGAGTATCTTATATAAATTGGGATACTCAAACTGACAGTGGAGTATTAAATTGACTAAAATTTACCATTTTTTCATAATGACTATTTTGATTAATTTTTTAAAAAAATTGGCTTTTTTTTAATTTTTTCTCAAATGTTTGATAATGACCGTCTCCCTCATATCTATAGTGTACCAATATCACACAATAAATACAAAGATTTATAATTTGGATCATTTTAATTAATTTAGCCTTTATGTATGTACATGAATTTACACTATTATAAAAATAAATAAAAATGATCTAAACTTATAATCTTCCGTGTTTACCGTTATTTTTAATCGTCAATAATCGAACAAAGTAATAATTATTCTTTTTTTAAACACAACACAAACAGACATAAGTGTCGTCAGTCAATTAACTAATACTCCTTCCGTTACGAGCTAATTTATGTTTATATAGTAATCTATAAGATCAAATATAGTTATAAATGATATTGTTGAATTTATATTTATGTGTTTAATACAATGTAGTTTTTATATTTAATACTAATACGAAATTAAAGATATTAGTATTCTTCGGTAAACGTGTATGAACATAAATATGAAACGCTTTTAGTGCGGGCCAAGTTTATCCAGAATTCTGAACTTCTGGGCTTGTTAGTTAGGGTTTACCACTATAAAATCAAAGCCTAATATCTATCAAATTAATCAATTAGTATAGCAGCAAATTGGATGCTAATCGGCGCGTTGTTGCAAGCTCCGACACATTACTCCATGTCCAATTCTTCTTCTTCGCTTCCACCAAATAAGAGAAGGAGAGTTAAAAAAGGCGGGAAAAATAATCGATTCTCCATGGCTACTTCTGTTCGCATCGCTGTTGTTGGTGACGTGGTTAGCACTAATCTCTTGTACATTATAGTGTAGTATTTATTTGAGAAGTCATTTTTGCGTGAGAACAGCGAAAACAATTGTTTCGGTTTTCGATGTAATATATTAGTTTATTAATTGTTAATGAAAATGATGTGTTTGTTTATTTGTTAGCATGATGACTGGAAGTTTGAGAACAGCGAGAACGATTGTTTCTTATTTTTGATGTAATATATTAGTTTGTTAATTATTAATGATGATAATGTGTTTGTTTATTTGTTAGCATGATTACTGGAATCTCGAGGAGGATACAAAGGCACTTGAACTCTTAAAGGTATTTTATCTATCGCGCCCTCACTGCTGCTTGTATTATGTTGTTTCGAGTTTAATTTTAAGGTTTATGCGCAATAATTTTATCTGGTAGAATTAAATGTTGCTTTATGTTGTAGTGCGTGTGCCGTTTGGTTTGCAGTAATGGAACTTTGAGGTGGAACTGGAAAAGGAAATTGTACTATTGTGCGATAATGTTTGTTATATTCGTCTCTCCCCTTACGTTGTAGAATTTTAAACCAGGCATTGGTTTTATGTATTTGGTGATGGTTGTAATAGTGTGGATATAGACTGTAATTGGTAGTATAACTTTAGAGAATGTAACGGAGTAATCGTGTGAAGCAAGATTTATAGGAACACCTTCTCATGATCGACTTTTCACCAGAAGTGTATGTCGGGTTTCAAACAGAGGCGGTTCTCATTCTCGACTATTTGTCTGTTTATTTCACATATATAACTTAAGTATAGACTTTAGAGAAGATAGCTGAAAAATGTGCACTAAGAGTCTAAGACCCCTATTTGTAGAGTTATTGGATATATTCAGATTGTGACTAGGGTTAGGAGTCTTGTAGGAGATCCCAACTCCTTCAGACAAGGACTGCAGAGACTCAGGATTTCTGCCTTTTGTAGAGTACTTGCCTCTTCTAGGACTCTTAGCTTGTATAAGAGCCTCGTCTTCTCCAGAATCATTAAGGGATTTGAGCCACGGGTTTATGAGCTGATGTACCCGAGGTCCATATGGGGCCTGTCTCAAGTTGAATATAAGTACCCTTAGTAGACTCAAACTTGGGCCTTTTAATGCCTTGTTATATATATGATTTTCCTAACCTCATACAAAATTAGACTCCCTGTTTCCAAGTTATGCACTGTTCACATAATTGGCTACTAATAATTTGTTATGTAGTAATAATGTAATACAATTGCTGCTAGCTTAAATTGTTAGGTTTTGTATAGGACACCTAAAATGGCAATACCTACAATTTGAGGCCATTTGACCCCTAATAGTTCCACCCCTGTGCTGATCATCATCATGATTATATATGTAAATACAGTTTTGTTAAGTGTATGCATTTCTTCTTCAAAATTTCTAGATAATTGGCGGCATCATCTCTAATAGTCTAATAACAGTTTCTGGTTTTTATTAAGGCATTTATTTTATATTGTTCTGATAATCCTTTTACGAATTTTGTCGTATACTCGTATCTAATGTTATTTTCATTGGAAATGCAGCCGGATCTGGTGCTGTTTACAGGCATGTTCTTCATCGCAATACATTTTCTTAAATTTCTACTCTTGTTCCCCTGTCTGTGAAATTCAGGCAGATGAGATTTTATAAGCTTCATAGTCATTTCTTATTCTACCTGCATTAAATGCTTTGTCTTTTCTTGTTTGTTCTAGGTGATTTTGGTAACGAGGAGAATGCCAAACTTGTTAAAAGCATAGCTGATCTAACGATTGCTAAAGCTGCTATAATGGGGAATCATGACGCTTGGAATACTTCAAAATTTTCTAGCAGGTAACTTGTACAACAATGCTGTGGGCATATATCCTTCTTTTAAATGTGGTACTTGCACTATGTTCTGGTTTTTAGAGTTGTATAAATATCAATGCACAGATAATTGCCTCTTGGTATATATTATTGACTCACCAAGCTATATTTTACCAGTGTTGTTTTCAATGCTGTACAATGCCTCTCTGAATCTTATTTAGCATTCCATGTTAATGTTCTTACCGAAAATTATCTGCATTCTGGTTCCTAACGTTGATTACTTCTGCGAAAGCATGTCACACTATATTTGTTATTCCTTGAGTGTAACCTGCAATATAGTTTGAGCCAGTCCGTGGTGTTTAGTAATCAATCCTGGAATTATTGATTTTAATAGTGTTGTCTAGGAGACTACCGTGAGGGAGATCTTAAACATAGCGATGCAATTAATTATAGCCTCTACCTGGTAACATGGCGTTGAATGATATTTCGGTAAGAAGTCTTGTTTATGCTCAAGATGATCATCTAGAGATGTGCACTTTTTGGTTTTCCATCTATGTCTTGAACTTGATGATTTTTGATACTTATGTGCTTGTCTATTCAGTTCGTATAAATCTTGACTGAAACCACTACTGGACAACATGATGACTCTTTTTCTCGGTCTGGTGTCTTCTACCTAACACATGTTAATCCTCATCTTTTATAAGCCTTACGACACATAGGTCTTTTTTGTTCCCCATGTTTCATTATGTTTTTTGGTCCGCTTTATTCTACACGTGGGACCTGATGCAGTGCATCACTGAGAAAATAGCATCTGACAAAGCCTGTATGAGACATTTTTATGTTGGTTGTCAAAATCCGTCTCAACTCTTTCCATTAGTCCCGGGGAATTTAGCAAAAACTGGCAGGGTTGATCTAAACCAGTATCATATACTAGATACCGAGACACAAAAACTCACTGCAAATTGTTTGTGTTTTTTTTGTGAAAGAGGATGTATCGCATACTTCATATTCGTTTGAAATAATATTCAATTATGTGAAACATTCATCCAGAAGCATCAGTTTCATGATTTATAGGACCATATCTTGTCCCCTCAATTTTTGTCCATCTTTCTGTCAGTTTTTTTTGTGCATTTTCCTGTCTCTCATATTTTTATGTACACATGGTTTAAATTGTATAAAGCTTTTAGCCTTTCTTTCCTATAAAATGACTTCCAAATTATATTTTAACTGGAATGTATGTTGAACTTCGTAGGAAGAAGGATGACGTCCAACTTCAGCTGGATTGGTAAGCTTTTCCAAATGTCAACATAATAGAAAGAATTGAACATAGCAAGTAGAGTATCTGTTACTGTGCTTATAGTCGATTTTTCTCGTGTTGCCTTGCGTAAAACCTAGACCAGATGTTTCGAAATCTGTGGCATGTTACCGTTTTTTTCCCCTTTGGGTGGGAGTTGGGAGGGGAATGAAAACTAGAAAAATGACTGGGTATTTGTGGTCCACAAGATCTAAATGGTTTCAACAAGAACTCAGCTAAGTTAGAGGATCCAACAAAATAAAAGTAGTGGTTTTCAGTTTGAAATGTGGACTTTTATATGTTCCTTAGGTAGTTTTACTTATGTAAAAACCTTTCTTGGAGTGTAGCTGTAGTGCTCAATCTTTATAATATATAGTCAATTATGTTGTATATGGGATATTCTTTGGTGATGATCAGTCTAGGCATGGAGCATGTTGGCTACAGGCGTCTGGACTTTCCTACATTAAAACTTAGCGTTGTTGGGGGACGACCATTTTCTACTGGAGGTGATAGATTGTTTCGACCAAAACTCCTCTCTAAAAGGTTAGTAAAGTACCTTGGTTTTCTGTTTAACTGGAAAATTATTTTACGTCAACTTCATTATGAGGTTAGGGTAGTGCCTTCTTGGTTGAAGTTTTCTTTAGAAAAACACATGTTCTCTGCAATTTCAAGAATGCTAATGGAATTTTCAAGAAGATAAAAGGGGCCTGTCTGGTTTCTTGTTTTTAATTTTACTTGAGAATGCTCTCACTGCTAAAATGGCTGGCTAGTTCATAATGCAGTATAATTCAATTTAAAATGATCCCCAATAAATTCTTCAAAACTTTTTAAGGTTACCTCTGTCTTTTAGAATCCTACATATTGCAAAAATCTCTATATGATTATTAGTACAAAGTGCAATTCACAATAGATTACCTAACATTGATGAATGCTTATATTCCTTGATTGCAACTCTTGTTTGCTTAGTACAGTTTCCTTGACCTTGTAGATATGGAATCAGAAGCATGGAAGAAAGTGCAAAAAGAATTTATAAATCTGCTCTAGGAACACCAGAAGATCACTCTATTATATTCCTTGCTCATAATGGACCCACAGGTATATTCTTCTGACGAATTTTGTATCTTGTTCAGGTTCAAAGACAAAAAGTTGTTCCTCCATATAACCAAAAGGATATATTATACGCAGGTCTAGGCTCTGAAGTTAATGACATTTGTGGAAGAGATTGGACATTTGAAGGAGGTGATCATGGTGATCCAGGTAATAAATTTGTGAGCTTATACTCCTGCTAATTTGGTCATGTGTCGGTAGTTTATGACTGTTCACTTTGACGGATCTTGACATACTTTGCTGTTGTGGCATTTACTATGAAATATTATGGTTAAAATCAGTCCATAGTCTCACGATCTTGCTGTTGCGCTAATGGTTGGCATTCGATTACGGTTAATATGAAAGCTTATGACAGTACTTTATGGACAGATTTAGCTGATGCCCTCTCTCAGTTGAAAGAAACCGCCAAACTCTCAGTTCCATTGGTTGTGTTTGGTCACATGCATAAAAAGTTGGCGGATGGAAATGGTCTTCGGAAGATGGTTGTAGTAGGCGATGACAATAGCATATACTTGAATGGAGCTATAGTCCCCAGGGTGATAAAACTGGTTGTTAAACAAAATGGAACTAGCGAAAACCCTGCTACAAAGTCGGTAGTAGGCACAAAACGAGCCTTCACTTTAGTAGAAATCTTAGGTGGAAGATTGGAGAAGATTGCAGAAACTTGGGTTTCGGTCATGGGAGACAAAGTTGCATTACACGAGGAGCATATATTGTTTAGCAGTGGACCTAGTGTCTCCAAGCCTAGCGGTGAAGACAACCCTCCCCGGGGATAAAGGTCCTGGGTTCAATTCCTCACTCCGGCTCCCACTCATCCCATACAAATATATATACAACTAATCAAACTTAATACGGCCCTACTTTTAACACTGTCTTGCCTAATCTGGATTAAGTTTTGAGCATTCTGCCTTCTGTACTTGCTAGTTGAAGCTTAGCGTAGAGTAGAAACAAGCTTATTAAGTGTATTATTATATGCTATAAGAAAGTGAATTTACTATTAAAGTGACGACCCATTATAAAATAGATATGGTCCAATAATATAGATAATAACTATAGTAGTGATTAAAGCAAATCATGTTCAACAGAGCTAGTAAATGTTCCTAGGTGACTGTCTTTTGTGTGCCCCTATCTTTCAGATGTGTATGATGTTTAAACAACTTGTCTTTAATCTTCTTTTTAACACTTCGCTTTTATCAGTGCACTGGCTCCTAAGCATCCCATGGCCTTTTGACTCGGTCTATAATACTAAAGCTTCATCCTCCCTCTGTAAAATCAAAGATAACAACCTGTCCCACTAACTTTTGGTCTATTCTTATGAAATTTGCATTAGCTGGTACATTGCTAACTATGTAGTCAGTAGTTGGTACAACTTTGGCATCAAACCTTTTTCTCCAATAGAAACAAATTACTCTAAAATGCTGGTATAATTGGTTAAGTAGTTAACACCTGAACAGATTACAATAATAGAATGTTGTTACCTACAATTGCGCTATGTTTAAGTTTTCTCTAGATGATCAATAAATCTATGGAGGACATAGTGCTAGTGAATTACATCTTTCTATCTACTTGATAGCAAATTTTAATTATTACTCTTTTTTGCTGCGTAAATCGGACTCGGCTAAAAGTGTCGGATATGGATACATGTCTAAGTATGCGACTCGACATCATTTTGAAAAATTTATATATTTTTAGCGTAAAACAACTGCCTAAGTGTCGATACTTGATAGCAATAGATGAGGGTTTGATTTTTATAATTTGGTCCGCATCAATCATGCAAGAAATATTTTACAGTGTAATTTATTTCTTCCCGGACAAAATTTAAATTTGTATTTTTCGGGAAAATTATGTAAGTTTTTTTTCCCAGAGTTAAAATGTTTGGCACATAGCGGAGCAAAGGCAAGCAAGGAATGTCTGACCACTGACAAAATCTGTTATTTTCAGATTCCTTAATTTTGTACAGTTCACTGGTCTAATCAGAACCTTTGACCGAATCTTAGACGTTCATCACACTTTACTTTTTTCTAATTATAAAAATAAAACCACTTTATTAAAAGAGGCTTTGGCATTTGCCAGTGTCCAATGAAACCTGCCTTCACCCTTGGTTTTATAAATTACTAATTTATATTTAACCTTGTTTTCCCCAATTTCTTGTAACAGTACAGCTTGCTTGCTCATCAAAATTATTTATAATTACCCTTTACCTCTGTTTATTGCTCATACCAGGCCTGCTCTTTGATTTATTATGCAAGTATATATAGATAATTTAGCAAATTAGATCTCATCTACAAATTACAAACTCATACCATTACTTGATATGAAGATAGACCGAGTTTTTCAAATATAGTTAGTAAAAGCCATTTCAATTTGTATATTTTGAAGTTCCGGACGTTGGTTGAAGATATGGTAACATAGTTTATAATCTCACGAGTATCTATTTTACGAAATTGTTGAGACGAGCTCGAATCGAACAAAAAGTAATTTTGATAAATAAAAAATTTCAAATCAAGTCAGCAGACGTTAACATTCTATTCAATAAACTCATGTTTAAACTAATTGTAATTTATCGGCTGGTTATGGATCATAGATCATATCAAACAAGTTCGAATTTATTCAATTTATTCATAAAACACAAAATTATTCGACAAACATTTTTCTAAAATAATTTATAAAACTATAATGTTTTTAAAAATTATGTAAACTGAAGCAAATTATAAAACTAAATACAAACATTCGAGAATTTTATTAATTTATCAAATTGCGTCGTTTATGAAATGAGATTGCTCAAGTAATAATAAGTACTTAATTGGTTTCGGTTTTTGCTCAATTCCGATATTAGTTAAAGCGGATATCCGTCAAATAACCTAATTACTTATTAACAAAGTGTTGGTGCGGCTATTGTATCCCTCGCGGGAGCCCTACAATTCGCGTGCGTTAGTAATAAATTAGAAAAAAAATATAGTTGCTTAGGGAAAAAAATGCAAACTTTGTTGATGCTATATTTGGGAGACAAGAAGCAACACACACAATATCCATTAATTCTATTGGGGACATTGTTAAGTTCATCCCACCTAGATCGGATCTCTTTCTCTCCCCAGCCAGCTTTCCCACTCCTAATTTCATTAATTATTCTTTTTTCTTATTATCATCTCCCAAATTAAAAAAAAATCTCATTTCTTCAACTTTCTTGAAACCCCCAAATAAAAACACAAGCCCATGACCTAAATTCCCATTAAATTCTCATCAAGATTGGATTTTGCTCGGGGGGGTTGTTCAAATGGGGAATATAACCTCAAATGTTGCTGCAAAATTTGCTTTTTTTCCTCCTGAACCTCCCACTTATAGTATTCGAAATGATGAAGAAACAGGGAAGCTTTCATTTACTGGCTTGACACCTGATAAAAATGCTGATGTGCATTGGTTAGATACAAAGGGTGGGAATAAAGTTGTTGCTACATTCTGGAAACACCCTGTTGGCAGATTTACCCTTTTGTATTCTCATGGAAATGCTGCTGATTTGGGCCAAATGCAGGAGCTTTTT
The DNA here is from genome assembly GCF_009905375.1 of Apium graveolens. NCBI lineage: Eukaryota > Viridiplantae > Streptophyta > Magnoliopsida > Apiales > Apiaceae > Apium > Apium graveolens. Next base: position 10,464,960 of record NC_133648.1, on the reverse strand, counting down.
ATTGAGCTTAGAGCTCATCTTCGTGTCAATATTATGAGGTATATTTATATTTGTATGTGTGTATGATTACATGTGTTTGTGGAATTTAGTTATGATTATGCAATTCTTGATATGGGTATTGTTGATGGTAATGAAAGATGAATTTTTGCTGATGAAATTGGTATTTTTTGTAAAGGCATGGATTGTCGAATTTTGATGTTGTTGAGTTGATTATGGTTTAATGATTATTTGTATATGATTTGGATTTTTTTGGTGATATTGATGTTATTGAAATTGGGTTTTGCAGTTTGGCTAAAATATAATGTTTTCAAAATTTAAGTTGTTGGGTTGATTATGCTTTAATGATTATCTATATATGATTTCAGTGTTTTTCGTTCATATTGATGTTATTGAAATTGGATTTTGTGATGTTTCTGAAATTGGTTTTTGCAGTTTCACTGAAATCTAATGTTTTTATTCAAAATTCAAGTTTTTGATGTATTCCTAATTAACTTGCATTTATGTTCCCTCTCAAAAAAAAGAAAAAAACTTGCATTTATGTTTTATTTTGGGCTCACTTCCTGTTTAAATGTTGGTGTATTTGTTAACTTAATTCGTTAATTGGGTAGTTCTGTTCTCTGATCTCCCTGTTATGTGTATATTCTATAGCTTGTATGTGTTAAGCGGTTGTCTTTGCTTCAGATTTTAAAATGATGTACACATTTATTTGTATAAAGATAATTATTTTCTTTCCTATTTTTTTTACTGCAGCTACAATTATTTAATATTGATGTTATTGAAATTGGTTTTTGCAGTTTGGCTAAAATCTGACCTTTCTATACAAAATTCGCGTTTTTGATGTATTCGAACCTAATTAACTTGCATTTATGTTCTCTCTTAAAAAAACTTGCATTATGTTTTATTTTGGGCTTACTTTTTTGCTTAAATGGTAGGTGTCTTTTTTAACTTAATTCGTTAATTGGGTAATTCTGTTCATGTAATGTTGTATGGTCTCCCTGTTGTGTGTATATTCTATCACTTATATGTGTTATGCGGTTGTCTTTGCTTCAGATTTTAGAATGATGTAATTATTTGTAAAAAGACAATTCATTTTCTTACCTAATTTTGTTTTTTGTTTACTGCAGCTATGATTATTCAGGATATGGAGGGTCAACCGGTAAGGTAAGGTTAAATAAAGTAATTCCCTTTGAAATTCATGTTCTCATAATGACAGTGTAACTTATAAGTTTTCAATTTGGATAGCCATCTGAGTTCAACACATACTATGACATAGAAGCTGTGTACAACTGTTTGAATCATGATTATGGAATCATGCAAGAGGATGTGATTTTGTATGGCCAATCGGTTGGAAGTGGACCCACATTACACCTGGCTTCTCGTTTGCCGAGGTTGAGAGGTGTTGTTCTGCATAGTGCCATTCTTTCAGGAATACGTGTTATATATAATGTTAAGTTGACATTCTGGTTTGACATATTTAAAGTAAGTTTTGTACTGTTCTTATTCTGATATCTTCTGTTTTTCTATGCACATGCTCTTATAATGAAGGACTATTTATGTTTGCAGAATATTGACAAGATACGACATGTTAGCTGTCCAGTTCTAGTAATACATGTAAGAAAATACCCTCATTCTTTATTTTGATCTCAATATAATTTGTTATTTTGTTTCATTCTCCGCACCATTCAACATTGCTGGATTCTTCCATTGTATGTTTTTTTTATTTTTGCTTTTTTAGTGAATTTTCACGAGTCTCACAGGTCACTGTTTAAGTAATATATTTCGTACCAGTATGTTCTTGGTATCATCCCTTGCATGTAGTTGCTTCTCGGTCACATAGAGGAATTAGTCTTTATGAAGTCCGCAAGTATTTCTGCTCTGTAGTTGAACATTAGAAAAAAATGTAATCTTCTTCACTTCTATCATCGCTAACGTATTTTAACTTACAGTATGCGTGGTCCTTATTCTGGCTGATCTAGTGATCATGGAGGGTTAATTTTGGATTTTGGACCTGACAAACTTGAAATTAAAGAATAATTTTCTAAATCAAAATTGTAAATGGATGTTCTGCTTGAAATGTAAACTTATTTGACAGCTGTGCTATGGTTTAGGTTATTAGCATAACATTTTGACCTTCCGAGAAATATGGGTGCCCTTTTCTGAGAATATCTTTTTTCATTATGCACCTTAGCAGCTGCACATCGCATCTTGGACTGGCTCTCAACCTTTTAAAACATATCACTTTATCTGTGGTGAAGTTGTTATTGGGATTTTATTGCAAACTCTTCGTGAACACATGCTAATACATTAACTTGACAATATGCTAATATTAATCATTTTATTAGTTAATATAGGATTTCCCAGAAGAAATGCTATGTTTTTTTGCTGACTTCGGCCAATCCTACAATATTGTTGACAAACTTCCACTTGTCCCCTTATTTGAGCATCACTTTAGAGCTCCCCGCTCCTCATGTTATCTGCTCTGGATGCATGCTTCCTTCTATGTTATGTTTGTTTTCTTGCACTATGTGGGCAATTATATTAAATACATAGGAGGATTATTTATATTGAAAATATCTTGGCCCTGTTATCTAGCATTTGTAATGTTTAGATCGGTCTCCAAGCGGTCTTACATGATAGTTTAGTACTGGGAATGGGAGCCACATGAGAGCTGTGACTTAAGAAGAAGCCTCGCACTGAAATAAAATCGGGAGGGATTTTATAAAAAGATACTGACTGTTAACATCTTAAATTCTTAATAACATTACAATCTAATAAAAAATTTTGTTATCAGATTTAGAAACATGATTAGACAAATTGGGGATCTGGTGCTGCATCTGCTACAAAGACTGTGGTCTAAGATTTGATAATTGATATCAGAAAATCATATAGACAATTACGGTAACTCTAGTGAATATGGATATCCGTTTACTGGTATTTGGTTTGTAGGTAATTTGTAACAAGCATATTAGCTGATCAACATTGAAATAGCTATTATTATGGCCGGCGATCTGATCTATAATAAAATTATCATATTATATTTGTTTATTTCTATTGCTTTTCTGTAGGATTGATAAAATGAATTCCATATAAACTGATCTGGCAGGATGATTGTGTACCGAAGGCCAAAACTACATGAGCCTTACCTTCTTTATGTACACATAAGTGAAAATATTAGGTATTCTACAACATAATCCTTACCTTCTTTATGTAGTATTTCTTTATAATAATACCTTATTATTTTTGTTGGCTATACTACATTAGTAATTGTTTTATTGCAGTTATATAGGCACTCTTCTCTTCTCCTTTTTTTTGGCCAAATTTTATAGGTATTTTTTCTATTAAGTTAATATTTGGATTTGTTCTTAGAGAGAAGATATTCAAATCTGTTTTCCCTTAAAGGGGTTATTGGATTGGTTTGCTCTGATTGGCCTACTTTTTTTAACCAAATCAGTGTAAAAGTTTTTGTGAAAACCAAACCGGACCAGTAAATGTTTAAACAAAACCAAACCAATCCACAGAAGAACGGATTGATTTGGTTCCGAACCACGGTTTTGAATAGGTATTTTTTCTATCAAGTTAATATTTGGATTTGTTCTTATAGAGAAGATATTCACATCTATCTTCCCTTAAAGGGGTTATTGGATTGGTTTGGTCTGATTGGCCTACTTCTTTAACCAAATCAGTGTAAAAGTTTTTGTGAAAACCAAACCGGACCAGTAAATGTTTAAACGAAACCAAACCAATCCACAGAAGAACAGATTAATTTGGTTCCGAACCACGGTTTTGAATTTTGTGGGTGATTATGCCGGTGCATGCAAGTGCTTTGCATTTAAGGCTTATTCCGTAGATTCTCAGTAAGTTGCACATGCAAGTGTTTAGTTTAATTATAAATCTACACATGGGTGGCTATCGTCCGAAAGAAAATATTCTGAGAAGCCCATTAAGTGTTAACCATTACGGCACAGTGCTGGTAATAAAAAAGAACTTCAAGTAACTGGGAGTAAGTTTGAGGAGCAAACGAAATTAGACGTCTAAAGAAGGAAGAGACGAGTATGACACCTTAATGAAATTGTTTAAACTAATTTGTCATGTGTTTATCTTGATATTGATAGCTGTATGTTTTGTCTTGCATAGTTATCTTTTTTACCCAGATTTTAATTTTGACTCCGATAATATTATGATTATAAAATGTAAATAGGGGACAAATGATGAAACTGTTGACTTCTATCACGGCAAGCGATTATGGGAACTTGCTAAAGATAAATATGACCCACTATGGGTACAGGGTGGAGGACATTGTAATCTTGAAACTTATCCAGAGTACATAAAGCACTTGCGCAAGTTTGTAAATGCAATGGAAAAGATATCCTTCTCAAGGCGTAGCAAGCGACAGAATTCAGACCCAGGTTTAGCAGATTCAAAGCACAACAAGTGCTTGATGTTTGGAAGATCATAACATCATCATGAGATCTTCTTTATTTCCTACGCTTGACATTTCAGAGTAATGCACATAGTAGCTGGAATCTTGCTATATGCATCTTCCTGGGCACGGAATGATGCTTCTTGCTGCATTACTGCCCTTTTTTTCTTAGCAAGCTGGTATGCGTAATGCTCTTATATGAACCAAATCCTCCTCAGTTAACCATATTTTGAAGTAGAGAGCGACTGTGATTATCTTCTTGTTCTCGTGGCAGTGTGTACCATTAGCAGAAAGTATTAGATCAATCCATAGACTTAATCTTCCTTTCATGTACATTAATAAAGTCTAGTAGTCCTAGTTACCCCTGTAATGTATATTATTTTAGAATACATTTTATCATTAGCGATCTTTATGTCTTTCCTCCCTCTGTTTTTTCACCTGTGCTAATTTTTGAGATCCACTGTATGGCACTTTCAATGAAAATCCCAATTTCGTGGTTTGTTTTCATTTTTTCCCTCTTTGTTTCTGCATATTACCTCGTAGATCTGTATCTGTTACGAGAACTCTTTACTTCCAAGGGTACGTTTGTTTCACGGGATCAAGGAAAAATCCTTCAAATTATTTAATCTTGATTCAGCTGTATAGTTTGTTAAGGGATATATGTAAGAATGTAGAGAAAACCTGTTAATCTTGATTGAGCTGTATAGTTTGTATACTAACCAATGCATGTTACTATGCTGGTGATGCTGAATTTGCCCTATCTGTTAACAACCTTGAATACAAGATTACAAACATAACATCAACAAGGTAGCTGTCATGTTTTCTACCATTAACTATCATATTATAAGTTGTTCTTTCCTGTTAGGGTGGCTCATATGAGCTTATTGTGATTGTTAAGGCACATTTGTAGCTAGGTGAGGCCAAACTGGGTTACTAAACAACTTATATGCCGGAGACAAAGGGATATGTCTCCCCTTTTCTTGCACATGGGTCGGCTATATCCTACTTCTATAACAACACTGATACACGTTACACACAGTACTATTATCTGTGTATAATTTGTATTTGGAATATAAATAAATATATTATGATTAGCATTGTGTGATGTATGACCTTTCACCTACATGAAAAGTGAAAACTGCTCATGACTGCTCCCGGTAAAGTAATAAATTTGTTAAAATAATAAAAAAGAATTATTTTTCTTGTTCCCGACCATATTACTTTAAAAAAGGTTTAATTGTAGTACTAGTGTTATTTATTTTATAAGAAAAGCAAATAACGGTATATAATTTAAAATAAATAAATAATACGTTTACTTTTTAGGTGCAAAAATAGTAGAGTATGGAAGAGTAAGTAATAAGGTGCACAGCCCAATGGTTCCGGGCCTAATGATACCTTTGCCTAGCTTCCCGGTATTTTGACTTTCTTCCTTTAATCCTTTCTTTTCTATCACAAAAGTCGGTTGTCTTAAATTTCTTCTTAAGTTATTGTTCACTCGACAAAAACAAAACTAAATTATCAATAATCTGTTTTTTGACTGGTTAGGCTTACATGATTTAGATCTTGGAAATGAGTATATGTTTTTACAAATATCATAATCTCGGAGTTGATTAAGAATTGAACGTGAAACTTGATACAAAAAAATATATTTAATTGTGCTCAATAATATATTTTTTAAAAATAATTATATTAATATGTCTTGCAAATATCCATATGTTTCAAAATGAGCGGAAATGAAATCCATTTTTATAACATAGATAAATTTAAATTTTTAATGTTTCTCAAATGAGATATGAAATATACATATTTGATATTTGAAAAAGGCCCTTGAATTTTGAAAGGGCAGAAAGACGAAATTGACCAAATAAATTTTGGAAAAGATTGGGGACAATCTTCACCCACATATAACTTTCAAGGACATGAGAATATTCTCTCAGCTTTTGTGCTAATAGTGCGCTCTAACACATACATGCATTTATTTTTAAATTTAATAATTATTATGTATGCATGCTAGTGATTCTGTTAGACTTAAATCACTGCAACAACTCTGCGCATTGTTAAGGGGCCGACCAAGCGTTTATTAGTTGTCACTATTAAACTTGTTACCCACATAATTTTATTATAATAATAATTAAAAAAAAGCGTTATTTAGTTACTCCCTTTATCCCAAACATTTATTTACATTTTCCTTTTTAAAATTTCTCATCCAATTCTTTATATTTCAAAATTTACCAAAAATAGTTCATGGATCCCAGCAATTTCCCACTTTACCTTCCGTTTCACACTATTTTTACTCCACTATCTTCCTTTTATATATTAAAAATCAATGGGTCATATCAGTTCACCCACTTTTCTTACTCTTTTTCACTTCGATGCACAAATTAAATGTAAAGAATTGACGGGAAAGGGAATATTGTTTTTGTAAGGTAGGCCGGTAAGGTTCGTAGCTGTCACACTATTCCCAGCTGTAAACTATACCCACTGTGAGAGAATACAAAATTACTAGAGAAAATGTCAGGGTTTTTTCACATGGATGAGCTTTTATAATCTTAACCGAAATCAGGACAAAAGTTTTGAGAATTCACTGTCCTACTTCCCTTCACCGTCTTTTCTTCATTTTATTATCCTATATACATTTAAAAAAGCAATGCTAAGGTTTTTAATTGGTGAAACTCCTATTTTTGTAACTGAAATCTATTTTATTTATAAATTATTCATCAATAATATAATGACATATCATCATTTACGAACAGTTTTACTAACAGTTTAAGAAATTCTAGCATTTTACCTATTTTAAAATGTAAGATTCTCCATCTTAGGAAGATTGAGGTTAAAAGCACATGCCTATTTAAAAATATGGTTTGGTAACTAAAATTTATACCAGAGTATTTTTCAAACACATCTTAGAAGTCCAATCCTCGAAGATCTCGTTCACTGAATTAACAATTTATTGGTATTAATTTTTGTTCCTAAAAAAAGTGAATAAGCCATTCATTCTGAATATTAATTTTAACTGAATTAGTCTTTATGACAGGAATAGAAGTTAAAAAATGGGTGTAATAGTTGTCATGCTTACAAATTTCAAAAATCGAAACTATTCAGTTGATGAATCAATTTGTTATTTATTGGACGATTTTTAAAAAAATATGATAATTTATCAAGAATCGATTTAAGGGGATAACTTTTTGACTAACTTTTAAGTGATTTGTAGGTGATATTCAAATAATTGACTATTTTTGTAACTATGATTGTTGGAAGCACGAATAGGAGTATATTTTTGAAGTCGAAGCTTTGACCTCTAGGAAAAAAATCAAGATCTTTATTACTGAAACAATATATTAGTGATATAAAAAAAAATTCCGAAAAAATACTCCATAAGTTAAGCCTGACAATTGGTGTACTTATACCCTAACTAAATTAGTCTGTACGGCAGAAATAGGAGTTTTGAGAGATGGGTTTAAAAGTTGTTTGCAAAATATATATTACATGTAAAATCAACCACTGAACCTCGGCACGGTTAGGTATTAAAAGGCCTGGCCATCATCTAATTTCTATCTGGCAATCATTGTAATATGTCACCCACAAACATTACTATTGTATCAAATGCAATAGCCTTATCTCCTAATTGGAGTTTCTTTAAGATTTTATGCAAAGTTAAGAACCAATACTTAATTAAGTGTTTTATTTTTAATCAAATTCGAAAAGTACAAAAGAGCTTAAAAGATGTTCATAAACTTGGAAAAGAAAAGAGCAGTGCTGCATATTCAAAAATAATAATTCAAAAACATTTTTTAAATAATTTATGTTATCTTTTAATTCGTGAAATTCATACTAATACACGAGTAATTCATTTTATTTATAAGTGAATTACCAATAATATGTTGATAACTCATCATTTTGAATAGGGCTGTCAAAAAAAATTGAAAAATCCGATATTTGTCTGAAAAATCAGCATTCGTATCTGAAATAAAACGGATATTATCTGTATTCGAAACAAAGCGGATACTCCCTTTGTCCCATTCATTTCTATACACTTTTCTTTTTTGGATGTCACATTCAATTCTGTACATTTCAAATTTACCAAAAATAATAAAAAATTTATAATATAAAAATTAACTACACCCACTAGTTTCTCCCACTACATTCACTTTATTCATTAAATATTGAATGGTCCCGCCACTTTAACCAACTTTATATTTTTTTCATTAAATTACATTTTTTCTTTATCTCTCATCCCACTATCTTAACAAAAGTAATATTTTATTATATTTCTTGTCCTCCGTTCCCAAACCATCTGTATACAAATGACTGGGACGGAGGGAGTATTATCCGTATTTGAATCCGACGATTGCGGATACGTATACACATATAGGCATATTCGTATCTGATAATATATGAATCCGAATAAATATATATTATATTTATATATTTAAATAATTTAAAATTTATTATATTAAATTTATAGTGTGTGTATGTGTATATATATATTAAATATTATGTTTTTACAAATTTTATGTACATATAAAAAAATTATTTGAGTTCAACAATTTAAAAATAATAATTATATTGAAAAAGATAAATAAAATTATGTTTTTGAAAAATTATAATATGATTAAATCTTTTTAACTTTTATTTTAATTTTTAAAAATAAAATTTTAATTTTTACTATATTTTTTCATTTTTTTTCAATTTTTAAAATAAAATATAAAAATCTGATTGAAAATCGGATTTGGATCCGGATATTATCCATATCCAGATAGTATCCGTCAGATCCGAATTCGGATATTATCCTTTAAAAATTTCCGGATTCGGATACGGATATTGATTTTCGGATTCGTATCTGGATACAAATGGCAGATTCGTATCCGAATTTTCCGTTTGACAGTCCTAATTTTGAAACGGTTTTGAGAACCCTCTAACATTTTTTAAAAGATAATTTTGCTTTTAAATCAATTATTTTTACCGAAAATAGGTTGCAATGAGAAGTGAAATGTACGTATTCGGTCAGGGACGAAATCATGAATTATTCTTTACGGGGATATCGGGTAAATTTCAAATATACATTTCTATAATTTAAATTTTATAAGGGTATTTTCATATATTTTAAAAACAAAAATTAGTGATGAAAAAATATACCGTATGCAATTAATAAAAGCGTTTGATACAATTGATTTTTTTTATTTCAATGAATAATAAACAGACAAATAAGTAGAATTGGAATTGATCTTAAAAAATGTACTAAACCCCAAAAACAGAAAAGTACCAGAAATGACAAGTGTGAATCTTGTGACTAAATGTGTACTTTGAACATTTTACACAAAAATTCAAAATAAACTGACCAAAATTATAGGCGTATGCAGAGAGTTTCACTGACAAGGCGTGGCCCCTGCAAATTTGATTACCTGCGTTTGACGTGTCAATATCATCAAATCAATTACAAAAGCCCCGCGTGGTCCCACAATTTGTACTTGATGTCCAATCATAATCCGAAACGTGGACGAATATGGTACCTCAAAAGAGATCTGTACTTAATATTTTGTTAACTGACAACGTGAGACCATCGTAACTTATGCTAAACTCACTCCTACTGCATTTCATTTCTTTCCTCCTAATTATTGCCTCCCTCCTAGTATATCTTCTTTCGCTTTTTTAAGATTTTTTTGCATTGCATAATTATTTTATAATCATTTTAATTATCCTAAAATTTTATAATAATTAATATAGATATACCTATGTAACTACATTGAAGTAAAAAAAATATTCAAAATATATCACTTTTGGTCTTCAAGTGCCCAAATAGCGAAAACGATAACGTATGCTCTAAATATTCAATGTATTCACACGTGAGACGTGTGTATGCGATTTTTAAATTTTTGTAAAGAATACATATCATATGCACTGACGTTTGTTTGAGATGCGTATTTGATCACTATATATAATGAAATTTTACAAAATTTTTAAAAAATTTGATCACTTTATACAATAAATGTTTACAAAATTTTAAAAAATAAATTTGATGTCTGACGTACATATATGATGGCTATTTAGGGTGAACATTACCGACTACATGTATTTTGAACATTTTAAGTAAAAATTTTATTATTTTAATTTTTCAGCTCAAAAAATGATTTAAAAATTAAATATCATATTAATTGATTATCAAAAATGATATATTTCAAATTTAACAATATAGATATGTAAAATCATCTTCCTTAGCCCACTAATATTCCTATATAGATTTTACCCTAATATTCCTATATAGATTTTAGGATGTTTACTTTATACTATTTGAATATTGTAAATGACTTTCGCAAAAGAAAAATATGGCCCGCAATATTGACTCAGTTGGTTAAATAAGGGATCACTATATTTTTGGTTATAGATTCGAATTACACAGAAGTAGAATTTATGATTATACCTCCTGAGTCAGAGTCTATCGTTTAAATACAGTTTATCTTAGTTCATGTGATTAACACGTTATTGTGTGAGCCCGCCGTGAGCCCGTAGGCAGTGGACACTCAAAAAATAGCGATTGCGGGTTATGTACGATAAAAATAAAAAAGAGAAATATACTAGATTTAGTTTTTAAAAATATATGATAGATAACTTAGTTTTATAGTTAGTGCCTTCTGACTGTGACTTGTGTGGAAGTGGCAATGCATATTCTACAGGCAACTTTCATTATGTTATCAAATTAAAACTTGTGAAAAATAGTGTATTGCCGCAATACTTGACTAATGGTACAATACGTGTATAATTGGGCTTTTATATGTTTTTTTATGTACAAATGTCACATGTTTAGTGAGCTGCAAAATTTATTAATATTAACATGTTTATTATTGCGATAAGTTTAAGTGAAAATTCAAAATACTTGGTCTCTCCTGCATTACATTGATGTAATGATCATGTACATTATATCCATTATTTTTGTATTTGTAATCTAGTAAAACTTAGGGGTCAAGGGGAAAACATATCTTAACAAATTTATAGATTGGTATTTTTTTATAAAAAAATTAAAAAATAAATATATATATTTTATATAGTGTTTATATTAAAAAATATTAAGTGCCCCTAAAATATTAATAATTTTTTAATAATTTGAGTCATAATTACTTTTATTCATAATTATATGATCAAAAATTAGAAATTAAATGATTTAAATACTCATTTTAGCACTTTAATATTTAAAAAGTAAAAAATTATAGTAAAAATGACCATTTTTTTAAAAAAATAATTAACCAATGACATGTAATGACATAGTCATTTTAATATACGGTATCCAAAAGTTGAGTTGTCAGATAGTAATAATCTCCCTCTATCACGTTTCATATCTAGGAAAAATATTTATATTATATAACTTTTTTTATCAATTTATACTTTATATTACTCTATATATGATACTTTGGTATAATCACATTTATTAACACATATTTTATCCACTTTTTCTAATGAGATCTAAATATAAATGTGACATCAAATGGAGTGAATATATTTCTTTTGCTGACAAATATACATGTAAATTTGAAATTTATTGTAAGCTGATCTCAACTTTAGCTAGATTTTTTACACTGCAAAATATAAAGTATGCTTTCAAAAGTTTTGTAGTCGAGTTGAAAATGATCTTTGCAAAATAGTGAAAATGATAAACAACAGCTATTTGTTTGTCTGATCCATATACTATTACTATATATACTACTTTTTATGAATTTTTGCATGATATTTTTTAAAATATGTTTCTTAGACAATTTTTATAAAATTACACATGAAAGCAAGCTAGCAATTTCAAATGAGATTATGTTTTTTTTTTAATTATCAACTCTAGTTATTTTATTTTAGTTCTGCTTAGTGTAAGGGATCATGCATCCGTTCAATAAGGGGATTCAATACAATGGATATATTTACAACAATTAACATCCTGTGCAAAATGGGAAATTATAATATACTGAGCACCTAGTTATACTAATTTGTTTAATTATGAAAATGGTATGATTAATGTTCCCTTAATTATTCTATCAGTTTTTTATCCAGAAAGGTAACTAAACACAAAATTATAAACAGTTTTAAAATAATATCAATGAGAAATGGTAACATATCTTGACAAATATTACCATCGCCATATCATTATTTGAATTTATAACAAATTATGTCCATGTTCTTGTATTTTTCAAATGCAGTAAACCGGTCACATGTTTTTTTGAAAAAATTAATAAAGTAACCTAGCATTTAATTAATAAATACATATTGCTACTTTCCGAATTTATGAAAAGATTTATTTATGAAAAGATACTGTATAAAGAAAGGTACCATGAATATATGATTAGCATTTATAGTGTAGTATCTTAAAAGATACCATGTTAAAAGATATTGACTATAATCTGGCATCTGGTTCCAGCAAATACTAATTAGTATATTATTCTTTCCTTAATTAGCTTTATAATTGACTTCATCCACTTAATCTTGTGTTCTAAATTGGACCATTTTTTGAAAACAACTCTTGTAACTGAAATTAAGATATTTTAATTGATTTGTGGAATCATTTGGAATATAATCATGGGATTATGGTAATTTTGCTAGTAAAAATGAACGGCCAAGACTAATATCGATTTTCATTGGATAGTCGAGATTTAATTTCGATTTTTATTGGCCCATGTGGTCTTATTTTTACTAGTTTGTAATGCCTCTGCCTTAATGCAAGTTATAACACAAAACTACAAAAGTCTTTCCAGAAGGGTACTTACAAAAACCTCCATTATAGCAATATTTTATACATACACAGACTTATAAATGGGATGTTTATGTTAGTGGCATTTTCATTTTAATACTGCAAGGAGGAAAGAGAGAAAAGGAAAGTAAAAGAGAGAGAGAGATTGAGAGAGATGGAGAGAGATGAGTAAAATAGTATATGATTGGTTGTAAATGTTGGGTTGAAGCCATTCACTCTGCTCTGGCCATCACCATCATTGTCAATATGTACCTCTTCACTTACTAAAAGTCCTTATCTGTCTCTGCACATACAATCCTTCTTTGATCTCCTTTCAATTCTTTATTCATTTTTATTTTCTGGGGTTTTGGAATTCTTGAAAAAGATTGAAACTTTAGTGCTAAAGTTTTAATCTTTTTGCTTTGCCATCTTGTTTTTCTGCAAGATTTTCATCTGGGCCTTTGTGTTTTTGGATTCTAAACATGACTGTTGAGGAAACAAGAGCAAGTTCTGGAAATGATTTTGATGATTTTCCAAAGGGTATGCGTGTTCTTGCTGTTGATGATGACCCTACTTGTTTGAAGTTGTTAGAAGGTCTTCTCCGGAAATGCCAGTATCATGGTTAGATTCATTGTTCTTTCGGTTTGATTGCTCTTCCTATATGTACATAAATATATGTTTATCATTAGAAGTTCTAAGATCTTGAAATTGGTTTGAATTTAATGATGTGTTTTGTGATTTTATCTTAAGCTTATGACCTGATCTAGTAATTCTTACCAATTAGTCATTTTGATTGAATTTTGGTCATTGAGTTTCAAGTACTTGATGTGATTTCTTGTTAAATGCTAAAAACGTGTCCTTTATAGTCTTTATGATTCCAGAAAAGTTGTTATCTTGATATAGTACAAGCGTGGACATAATTAGTGTTGACTAATCTTGAAAGGGCTTTGTGATTATTCAACACAATTATTACCTTACAGTTTGTGGATGTGTTTATCATATATTTCAGTTAGCAGGGTACTACTCTTTATGTTATTACATGATCAGTTATGCATCAAAAGTTTTTTAAAGCTTTATAAGATTGGAATCACAAGGCTTCAAGTAATTGTGAATCAAAAACTTTTTTAAGCTTTATAAGATTTGTTGTCACTTTGATTTCATTCAGTAGAGCACGACATGGTTTTGCTGACACACATTTTTAATTTTATTCCCATAATTATGGCTTTTGTTCTCTCTATCTAGTTATTGCTTAAAAGGTTAGCTTATTATTGTTTCTGCTATTGCAGTTACACTTGCAAATCAGGCAAGAACAGCCTTAAATATGCTGAGAGAAAACAGAGACAGATTTGACCTGATTATTAGTGATGTGCATATGCCGGACATGGACGGTTTTAAGCTACTGGAGCTTGTTGGACTTGAAATGGACCTTCCTGTCATCAGTAAGCGAGCATTTCTTATCTCTCGTACATAGGTTTTTCTTTTATTGGTCTGAATTGTCCGAAACATTGTATGGATTCTATAAATTATATAAAGTAGGTATTTTGTTGTTTTTACCAATAGTTTTTTGGTTATGGATGATTTTTTCTCTCATTAAAAATTTCTTGACACGTGAATCTGCCTCAGTGTTGTCCGCCAACAGTGACCCCAAACTTGTGATGAAGGGGATTACTCATGGTGCCTGTGACTATCTTGTAAAACCTGTTCGAGTTGAGGAACTCAGGAACATATGGCAACATGTGGTCCGGAAGAAGGTTGACCCTAAGCCACGAGACAAATCAAACTCATCTTATGACAGAGATCAGCAGGGAAGCGAAGGCGGACAAGGACCTGCAGTGACTGGTAACGTGGACCAGGATGGAAAAATGAGTAGGAAACGAAAGGATGAGGAAGAAGACGATGAAGAGAATGACCAGGACGAGGTCGATCCATCAGCACAGAAGAAACCTCGGGTAGTGTGGTCTATAGAGCTTCATCGGAAATTTGTGGCAGCTGTTAATCAGCTAGGCCTTGAAAGTAAGTCCCTAGTGCCAAAGGATTAAGTATCTTCTGCCACGAATATGGACCTATTCATTAATGCTCAATCATTGTCCTGTTAATACAGAAGCTGTTCCGAAAAGAATTCTTGATCTTATGAATGTTGATGGGCTCACAAGGGAAAATGTTGCTAGCCATCTTCAGGTGCAACCTAGCCTCCTTACGCTATTGATATAAGCATAAGATTAACAGTAGTTACGTAACGGACATTCTTAGATAGTTGACCATGTATATATAGTATATTTATATCATATGAATAACAGTAAGGGTCATTATGGTTAGATTCAAAGGTTAATATTTTACTTGGTACTTCATTAGCTTCCTTTCTGATTCTTTTCAACAACATGAGGGTGCAATAAGGTACATGTATTCTCCTTGGAGTTCATTAGGTAGCTAACCTTGAAACTATCGCCACCTTGACCACATTACTGTTGGTGATCCAAAAGAGTAAAAGTTACAAACTTGAAGTGCTTGTTAGATAAATATCTTTAGGGCAATGTCTTAATTGCACTATAGTTTTACTTATGATTCCTTATGATATACTATCAGAAGCATAAAGAAAAAAAGTGGCATCTTGAGATTATTCTATTAATGACTTAGGTTTGCTACATAAAAATAGTTGACAAACTTAAAGAAGCTTTTAAAGAAATAAGTGCTTAATAAATTTATCTATAAATCTTTAATCCGGAGTTTATTTAGTCAAAAGATAAACCATTTTGCAAGCCCCTCCCCGCCTTTTAGAGTAGCGTGAGCCCTACTTAAGTGACCAATTATTTTACGTACAAGTTCATAAAATTACGAAATTAGTACTACTTTGTGACTTGTGTTGTTTGTTATTGTTTGCCGTGCACCTTAAATTACTTTGGACTGTGTTACAGAAATACCGGCTGTACCTAAAAAGGATAAGTTCAGCAGCATCCCAGCAAGCTAACATGGTTGCTGCACTAGGTGGTAAGGATGCCTCCTATCTGCGCATGGGATCTCTTGATGGGTTTGGAGATTATCGAACATTGGCTGGATCAGGAAGGCTTCCAAGCACTGGGTTGCCCTCTTATGCTCCCTCTGGATTGCTCGGAAGATTGAATAGTCCTGCTGGAGTGAGCCTCCGTGGCCTTACTTCTCCTACTAGTATCCAGCCAAACCATGCACAAAGCCTGAGCAACCCTGTTTTTGGGAAATTTCAGACAATTGGTTCACAAGGCCACCAAAATCCAAACTTTTTTCAAGGAATTCCATCGTCCTTGGAGCTTGATCAGTTCCAGCAGACCAAGTCTATTTCTCAGGTTGGAGACTTTAGTGCCATTGACAGCCACAGAAGTTTTTCTGCTGCTACTAATACCTTTGCGGACACAAGAGCTGGAGTAAATTGCTCAAGCAACTTACTAGGTACTGGTCCAAGCAACTCTTTACTCCTACAAGGGAACACACAGCAAATACAGAATGGTCTAGGATTTGTTAATCATTCCTCTGTCAACATTCCTTCTTTGACCTCAGAATCTTTTAATGTTGGTACCAGTGGTTCATCTAATATCATGGATGACGGTAGAGGTCATGATTGGCCCTTTCAGGTATCAAAGTTTTCGCCAAACCCTTTACCATTAAATGAACCCTTCAATACTACTCAGATGCCTCCTAATAACATGATATACAATAGTTCGTCTCCAAGCACCCATATTCAGAACTCCCCAATGCATTTTCCCTCTAATTCTACAATATCTGCACCTATTGAAGATTCAAGAGGAGAATGCCAAGGTGGCTTGGTTGGTAATTTTGTTCAGAATGTAAACCAAGTGCCAAATCAAAGATTCAGGCAACATAAACAAGATTACACAAACAACTCAAATAATGCTTTCAGCGCTTTGAGCACCCTTTCTACTTCTAATGGTGGCACGACTCCCTTTACCCAAATAGTGGACCAAAATAATGTGGGACACAATCGAAGGATGAATGGAAGTGTTTCTAGTATCATGCAGCATGGTGAAACTGACAGATCACCTATGAACATGAAAATGAGGTCCACTGAAGGCTACCTTTTGGATCAAACAAAATCTCATGGTGGTTTGGTTCCTAATAATTATGATTCATTGGATGATATAATGAATGCTGTAATGAAACGGGTACATACTTTTTAACCTTTTATTCTTTTATGCCTTTAAATATGCTACATGATACATACTTAGGATGTCATGATTTATAGAAAGCATGTGGATATGGATTTTAACCTATAGAATCGCTTGAAATCTGGCGGTACAGTCTGCAAAAAAAAATTGTTCCTGTGACTTTTATCATTCGATCTATCAAAGGTTATTATGCGTGACTCAGCCAAAATGTATCATGCTTATTGATTCGCTGAGCTGAATGTATACTTACTACAGAGAAATATTTAAAAACTCTAAAGACTGTGAAGTTTTGTCCTTTGTGCCTCTGTTGTAAATATGCTGTGCCCATCTCGTAAAGCTTATCAAGATTCTACATCAAGTAATCAAATTTGAATCTTGGCACACTTGTAGCCAAGATTACCATGGGTATATATATAAAGTTGAGAACATCTTTTTTATTAGTTAAGTACAAACTTGTAACTTCATACACTATAAACCTGGTTGATAGTTCTTTTGAAAATAAGCTTTGACCAACTATTCAAACTTTAAATTGTAATAGTCACCTGTGTAAGATTAGCTCATTTCATGTTTTGGGTATAGTGTAACAGTTTTGAAAGTTTGAATTAATATGTTCAATTAGGATTATGTTTCTAATATTTTCTGTAGCACTCTTTCTAATCATTAGTGGGATTTGTACGCGGTCATAAAGTTCAAATCTTTTCTCTGGTAACCAACTGGATATGTTAGAGATGTTTTGGATCACCTCCTTGGTACCAAAAAAAAAAAAAAATTCCTTGACAGCCTTTGAAAGCATTTGTTAAACTTGCAAAGAATAATAATCCGGTTTCAGTAGAAGTGACCATGGTTTTCGGTGTTTTGGACTACTGTCATTATCTAGTTGTATGCGAATGCAGTATCTCATAACGTGATTCCTCTTAAGCACATATAGCTGTTATGTATTGCACGCGTGCAAAATGCATTTATCATCTCCTCTTATGTTCAGCACTCCTTTCTTGGTCTGCCACAATATAATATATGTTTGCTTACAGACTTATGTAAAAATTTATGTGAGATGCAGGAGCAAGACGGGACAATGTTGATGGAGGGAGAATTTGGACTTGATGCTTACTCATTCGGATCATGTATATGATTAATGACATTTAGTTTCTGAGCTTTTTAGAGCATAGAATTTCCCTTCAGGAGTTTGTATCTTTATGTAGGTTCTTCGTCTCTTTTCAGCTAGTATCTGTAGTTCTCTAAATATTACTGGGAGGTTTAATTTATGATCACAGTCGCAAGAAGTACTGGTTTTGGTTTATTTATTTTCGGAAGATACTCTTATTTTTCACAGTGCTTAAATTTACATTCTTTAACTTTAACCTGTGTAGAGGCCAGAGCCCCATATGGTTGCAAAACACTGCCAGTTTTTGGGACTCTGGCTAAATATAGCCCTCTTATTTCAGCTTTAACATTTCACAGTGCTTAAACGTCCTTTCTGCGAAATATATATAGAGGACCATCTAGGTATTGATTGAACACATTACAGTAACTATGCAGGTACACTATCAAATTTAAAGCAGTTATGCATGTAATTGACAAGAGTTTGAATCTTGCAAGTATGTTTCGTAATTCATGTTTATATTCTTTTACATTCCCGTAAGAATCTCCCGATCTTGGATAATTTGCAACTTAAAATGGTTTGCGATAAAATTATTAAAATTATATATGTATACCGGTGACATGATCTTTATTATACAGACGAGACAGTTACATATAAAGTACAAGATGATGACGAAATAGAGGATTATGAGTACAAGCAAAAGATGTAAAACAACAATATCACACAAGCAAAGTTAACTTCATTGATGAAAATTTATTGGAAATATAGTACTTTTCGTAGTTTACATTGTGGCCGCACTGGTACATCAGTTCAAATTACAAATCAAATATGAAGTGTCAGAGTATGCATAAAAGGGTGTTGCTGAGAAAGAGCTTGTAATCTATGGTTAAACACAAACAAGTATGAAAAAAAGAGACCACTTCTTATAAAATGAAAGCTGCCTATGAAACTAGAAAGCAAAGAGAAGACATTCACCGTTTTCTTTTTCTGTTAATACACAGAGGTTTCGAGAACAAGCAGTTCGAGAAAATAAAAGTTTAGATCTGCGGTCCCATGTCTCCCTCACGATATAATGTCAGAAAAACGGATACGATTATTCATAGACATAGCAAGGAGAGTGAAGTTAGTCAAGTTCAATAAGATGTGCTCTTCTTTCGGCAGCTTTCCTCCTTACAAAGATTCCCCACCTCAGAGCAGCTTTTAACTTGAGCCATCCTACAACAGCCTTCCCTGAACTCCGACCACGTTCTTGCTCACACACTTTATTCACTTGATGCTGTTCATAAGGAATGTTGTAACAGTACGATGTGTCATCAGAATGGCCAAAAGCAGACCCCATACCAAAGTTTTTTAGTAGTTTTTGCATGTCATCAC